>NW_025947115.1:224208-378837 GCF_000764305.2 Hyalella azteca | reverse complement strand
GCTTTTCGCTTTAATCATAAATCTGCCCGACCCACGTTTTTTGGGGCGAGCCATAATTTATTTTCTACTTTTTAGTCCACAAGAAAAACGTGGTTTTTTAAAAAGTTCTTTTTTAGGTATTTATTTTCTCCTTTTTAGTCCTACATAATATTCATTTTATTTCAGTTGGACACGCAAATGCACGAAAGAAAATTCTTTTCGAAGTTCTGTAGAAAATTTTATTCGAGGGGATACATTGGTGCATGTAATTTCATTTCATTTCATGCACCAATTGAATAAATTCCACGCATTTCATTGAATAAATACGCCTGGAAACGTGCAACAAATTATTGATTATTGTATTGTCAACGGGAGCTGAGCTGCCCTAAAAGTTTCAGAGCGCTAGCTTACGGGAAAGTTGGTGAAATATCGATTGCAAGATTTGATCATCACAGACGGACACGAAAGCGAGCTAAGAAAAACGTGGTAAATAGCTACACGGTTTTATTTTATTTCACAGCCGGCTACTAGAACCCCCGTCAGACCGTTTTTTTCAAACGGTGTATCAACAGTTGGACGTTTTAAAGCTTGCTTGAAACTAATTTGGGGCGTTAAAGATGTAATTTTATTGTCGAGGTAAGAGCTGGTTTTTAGTCACAGAGGAAATCTGCATGGGTCTCTAATTTAGATACTACTTTGAGTGATTTTTTTATCGCGGGGAAATAGTATTGTTGCAATTAAAGCACCGTTTAATTCAGTGTGTTGGAATTAATTCCCAAACCTGGAATTTCAGAGATGAAGCACTCGACTATTCAGCAAAAGAAAAATTGCCGCTACCTCTCCTTGGCCGACACTAATATTTAGTTGTCAATATGTTGGAGCTGACACCAATATATATTTTATTATTATTGAGTACTTTTTTAATACTGTTTGCTGTGCTGACACTCATTACACTGTTCATCCTGAGTGTCAGAATTCCTGGCCAAAACTTCGTTGTTGATATTGGAGAACCAGGCACTACTTTTTTCGTTTAGAGTAGAAGCAGGCCCTTATAGTCCTTACAGCTGACGCGTGGGGTGGGCATCTCTAGGGGCGAAGGTCATGGCACGCGAAAAACGTGGCATAAATTAGGACGAATCATACACGTACTTAATGATAGATATAATAAGATATACATTTGGTTAAAAATAAATTAACTACTCTAAAATATAAATTAAGAGATTTAAAATTGCGCTATAGCATGAACACAGTACACACACTTTAATATGCGAGAAGTTCTTGGTAGCGCATCAAACACACAAAACATCGTTTATTATGCAGGAATAGGAACTTCAATTACTGAAATAACACAATTTTCCAAGAATACTCAGGAAATCAAATTCAATATCAATTAGCCATACAAAACCTGATTGAATTATTGAACGTTACTAGCAAGAAACCTAATATATTATCTTCATGTTAACTGTATATAGCAATTAACTCCGATACGCAAGGCCGGCGCTCCCACACTGACACTGTGTGGCCTTGTGTGACGCCGTATGTGTGGCTGCTGCATGTGCAGCGTATGGCTGTATGAATGTGTTGCTGACACACGTGCTTGGCTGAATGGCTTATCATGACGCCAGTATAAGAGATAAGAGGCTTTTTTGTCTAACGCGTTGATGTATAGATTGTATCATAATGAATGTTGAGAGATCTGCAGCTATGGAGCCGCTGCAGAAAAATGTAAACTGACAGTTTTTTTTTTGCGGCAATCAGACTTTGGTCAAGACACATTTATAGTTCTTGAGATTTTATAGTGACAAAAATTTATTGTGTTACCTACATGAAAATCAGAATCTTCCAAATAAGAAGCAGACGCCGCCAGCGGAAGACATAAAGTCAATTGGCAGTCATACAGGAGCTACAAACTATCAAGAATAGTTACGAATTCATAACTTTTTCAGTTAATCAGCGGCGGCATTTCAAGCAAAACTCAACAATTACAAGCGAGAAATTGGCCGCTATGCATGTGTACGTGAGCCATTATTTGCCCCTAAGCGAGTTTTTATTAAGACTTTCTCAGAAGAGCAGCACTAAGGTTCAAGTTCAAGCACGAATATTGAACTTTTCGCTGATATTTCATTGAACCTTGTCACGATGATCGCTCCTAAGACTGTCTTGTGTTTATGAACTTTATTCGAGCAAACATCGTTGGAGATAGCAAAGTGTGCGTAAGCTAAAATATAATATTGAGCGTAATGTTGTCACACTCAAGTTGATAACAAAATGATAACCCGCACGACTGGCCAGTAATACTGATCGTTTATAGGAGGAAACCCATAAAACTTGAGCAAAGTAATAATAAAATAGTGCGGGAAATAATTAATTACAAGTTAATGAAATGTTTACTGAGAATGAGTTATACAAAAAGGACGAATTATACACAGAGCATGAGACCTTAAGTCTCTAAGCGTACACAGAACGGTTCTTCCTTAAGAAACTGTTGTAGGTCACCAGCGAACGATGAGGGCGACGTGCACTTTGAAAAATGAGTGGTTCTCATTGTCCGAATAGCGTTACACATTTTGCCCTTGTGTAAGTCATCCTGACACGGGTTGACCCGTGTCAGTACTTCATCAGCTCGCTGCTGGTGATGCTGAAGAAAGTGTGTCACAATATGGACAATACGACCCATTCATTTATTTGATGTGCTAACCCGGCTCGCTGCGGGTGCTATATTAAAGTAACATTAATTCGTAAGTATTAATGAGATAAGCAAGCAACTATTATTAGGCATGCATAGAGAATATGCATATTACGTAAATATTTATGCTTATGAATACATGTTAAACTTAGGACGCAATAAAATGTAAAACGAAATACATGGACAAGTCGTTCAACTCAGAGATTAGTAAATCTAGGCAAATATAATAGTTATTGTGAGCCTAAGTTCCTATCAAATTGTTTGCATTCGCATCATGAAACTTTATCCATCAAATTATTTCACTACAAGAAGCTATTGACATTATTGTAATCTGGGCCATACTTTCAAAACTCGCTAAATGAACGTAAGTACTTACGCTCTATTTTCTTGTCTACACTGTATGATTGGTGGATTTTGCTTGAAAGGCCGTCAATGATTGGCCGATGAACTTACGATCTCTTAACTTTTTTTTAAAGTATAGGACCTGATCGCTTCTGGGAGTTCCTTCCCAGAAGATCTTGCGACAAATTGCTGGTCGTGGGCAACGTCTACCATTCGCTGTCGTCTGCACTTCAGAGCACATCAGCTTACTCGCAAATTTACCGCTCAAAATGGCCCCTTTCAATTAATGCATTGAAGAATATGAAGAATAACCTATATTTTGCTCAACTCAAATACTTACGGTGCGTCTGGCCTCTAAAATTAAGTAGTGAATATATCGCTGAGGGAAACGTGCTAAATGCTAAAGTGACTCAGAAACTTAAGACATTTATTTGGGCCTATACCGAACCGAAATGCCTTATGTCGTATGTCGCGTTTAAGATACAAAAGTACACTTAAATTCACTGAATTACTTCGTGGCCTTTCTTACCTAAGTTACATCTTAGATGAATGCAGAATATGCAACCAAGCCATCACATGATGACTTTAACTAATACAACTGAGAAGTCGTTAGCTGCTGGAGCTAAATTCATCTGAAAAGGGAAAAACGCGACAAGTTTATAATCGGACCAATACCATTTAGTTTCTATTCGAACAAATTACATACACAAATAACCTATTTCTGGCAACAGGAACAATGATTGCACATACACGAACGTAGTGAAGAATTGTATGGATATCTAGAATTGTAACAAAACCTAAGAGAACAAACAGAAATAAGATGAACGAATTTTTTTCACTTTTCTACCTGGAATTTTTGAGTAAAATGGCCAGCACATATGACCGATTTATGCATGAGATTCATTGCGCTTGGTAGAGAGCAGCAGACGAGTTTGTAGAAGCTAAGCAGTTAGGGTTAGAGTAGCAGTGAGTACCTTAACCCTCTACCTCTGATACGAGTAACCGGAGCAATATTGTCGCAAGTCTACTTCCTAAAAAGGATACGTTCTAGTGAGCGCCTAATGACTTGCGCACTGATGGTTGCCGCCACGTACAACAACTTTAAGATGTTCTCTGTTGCGTACAAACGTCCTCAGGTTGCTACACTCAATAGTTCACGTATAATATAACTTGAGAGATAAGTTCCCGGAGAGTGACAAACGGCGGTAGAGGGTTAACATCGCGATAGCTTACAAGATTTATTTATACAATATAACTTTAGCAATACTGAGTAACATCACTATGAGTATTGCATTGGCCATCAGTCCTTAACCCAGCATAAAAGTATATTTATATAGTTGACTAATCCTAACATGGAACAATAAGGCAACAGTTCACAATTACTAAACAATTAACCCATAATAAAGATCTATGCAGCTCATTGTAAGTCTGGCGAAACAAAGCAATATATTTATCAGCCATGCACACGATAGTTTGTTACGTCGTGCGTGGAAACGAATTCAATACTTGAGTTCGTATTGCAGCAAAAGCTTGAAAAATTGTCGTGTTCGTAACCGTTGTACGAATGTGTGCACAGGTCTGGTAAATATTTTGCTTTTAATAAAATATAATAGAAGAACATGCCTCAAGGATTTTATTTCTTCAGATCAAGTGGGCATCTTGATACTGAACTTCACCATCATCACTTTCTATAGCATCGCCATATTGACTGCCATCATCAGCCTTGCGTACATCATCGATGTCAGCACTTGCTTGTTCTGCACGATCGCCTTGGAGTGTCTGTCCACCTCCGCATGATGGACTTGGCTGTCCATAGACATTACTTGGCTGTCCATCGCCATAACTTGGCTGTCCTTCGCCGTGACTTGGCTGTCCATCACCATAACTTGGCTGTCCTTCGCCGTGACTTGGCTGTCCATTGCCATGACTTGGCAGTCCATCGCCATTGCTTGGCTGTCCATCCTCATGATGTGAAGGCTCAGGCCATAAAGGCTCTTGTTCTTGTGCGCTCGATACAAACAGCGAATTAAAGAAGTGACAATCAGGGAAGAGTCGATGAGCAGCGCGTGACATGCCGATGACGATGGCTGGCACGACGATGGTCAGGACCGTCACGACGATGGCGACGATGGCAGACGTGAAGCTTGCGTCGTGTAGACGTCGTCCCTGGCGGCTGGGACACGCAGCGTCCTTGTAGGCGTAGGGCGACAGCGCGGACGTGGTGAGGTAGTGGTCACCGTGCGACCTGACGATACAAATTACCAGCGGATGTTAGATCTGTAGCAGCGCTAGACAATCTAGTATATATAATTGTTCAAGATCACGTTGGGTCTATAATGATATTTATAATAAAAATAGGCGTGTTTCACTACTGTACTTACTCAGAATGAATATATTCATGCATTGATGAATATTTTTTCTATTCAAGCCAGTCAGCAGAAGCCCACGCAGCCCGCTCATGATTTTACTTTGGGTCCACCAAAAAAAAATCAAGTTATAATTTTAAAATCTTTTTCTTTAGCACTCAAATAAAGCCACGCTATAAAAAATCCCAGCAGTATGCGTGTCATGAACATCTTCATCCTATACTCGGCCTTATTATCTGCTGCACAAAACTGCCACTCTTGCCTTCACAAACGAAGAATAAGTGCGAAAATCCAGCCAATATGTAACTAAAAATGGCTTTTTAGTGACTCCAAGCCATTGCAATAATGCATAATTTACTCATTATTCATGCCATAATAAATATCCATTGATGTTATCTAAGGATGTGTCGAGACAAGAACTCGTGTTGTGTGGAGAGTCGCATTATGTATACCAGTGCATGTTCCCAAACTTTTTCAGGCTGGCGCCCCCTTTGGCTCCCTAGTGAATTTCTAGCGCCCCCCAGACACATATAAAAACATACGACACATATAAAAACTCTTTCTTGAAATTTAGTACGCTGCAATTTTAATAGATAAATGTTAAACACAAATTTGTATTTCACAAATAGAACCCCATTTAGTGAACCAATATGTTTTTAAGCTGTTTTAACTGTTTCAGCACTAGAAACCTAGGACGTCTCGGGCAAATTCACGGCCGGACTCGTGGCCAGTCGCACGACCAATCTCCAAATTCAATTATCTTGTAATATCTCTCAAACTAATGAACGTAGCTCAAGGAAACTTGGAACATATATTCATCAGAACCTAGCGTCGATTTTAGCTCGTAAAAATGTTAAATTTCACCTTCTTTCGTGAGTTATATTGCGATAAAGGCTGAAATTCGCAGTGATCAAAGAATTTCTTCCAAACTACTGAACAGATTTGAACGAAATTTTGAATATACAATCCTAACTACCAAGCATTGATTTTTTTTTGTTTTTAAACATTTTCTATTTTACCTTCGTTTTTTTTCATTTCAGTCATTCTTGATTTCACACTTCCTTATATTCGGCCCGTATCGCCGGATTATAATTTGTCGCTCAAATTCGCGGCGATCAAGAAATTTCTTCTAAACTACTGAACAGATTTCAACGAAACTTTGTATATAAATACCTAATCTCTCAACGGTGATGTTTAGCTCGCGACAAATTTTCTATTTTGCTTTCGTTCGTGAATTCGTTCGGCCCGTATTGCCATATAACTATGGCAAAAACAAATGAGGGCAAAATTAAATAAAAAATTCACGAGCTTAACATTACCGTTAGGTCATAATGAATACGTGTACCAAGTTTCATCGCGTTAAGTTCATTAGTTTGAGAGATATTCCTTGAACATTGAATTGGAAATTGGCCGTGAGATCGGCCGCGAGTCCGGCCGTTAATTTGTCCGAGACGTAAACCCAGGAGAGGTAAAAAAACAGATCTGGGTGAAAAAACCATCGCGGGGAGTCATGCTGTGCTGCACGTGTTGTGTACAAATCGTCAAACAAACGTTCGAACTTCTGACTTCGATTGCGGACTACCGCCCCACCCTATCGCTCCCCTACCGCTCTCTTCGTCCTTACCGCCCCCAAAATCTTTCCACCGCCCCTAGGGGGCGATATCGCCCACTTTGGGAATCACTGATGTATACTGACAACTCTGTATACCGACTATTGATTTTACGTACGAATAGCATTAGTCGACGGTTCACAAACGGCAACAAGGCTTGGCCATATATCTATGGACGGCGACTAGTTAAGCCTGGCCTTGTGGTACGAATAGCATTGAATACGGTCAAAGCCTCCGTGTATACGGTCAAAGCCTCCGTGTATACGGTCAAAGCCTCCGTGTATACGGTCAAAGCCTCCGTGTATACGGTCAAAGCCTCCGTGTATACGGTCAAAGCCTCCGTGTATACGGTCAAAGCCTCCGTGTATACGGTCAAAGCCTCCGTGTACAAGGACGTCTTTGCCTCACCAAGGGTCAGCATGCACGCCCATGTACTGAGGGGCGTGGCCGCAGGACGCGTTGCCCTCAGTGTACTCGCTGTAGGAGCGGGCGGGGCGCGCCAAAAAGCGCGTCGTAGCGTCGCTGTAGGCGAGGCTCTCGATGAAGTACGTGCAGCTCATCTGGTGGTCGCAGCCAACCAAGCCTCCTGAAACGGACAACAAATAAGAGGGTGATAGATATGTGACCTTGTTTATAGTATAATACTATTTTTATTGAGTTATTTTACTGAATGTGACTTTGTGTGTAGTTAGAAATGTAGGTACGACCTTGATCAGAGGCAGGTACGGTCTTGATTAGAGGCAGGTACGGCCTTGATAAAAGTCAGTTATAGTCTTGATTAAAGTCAGTTACAGTCTTGATTAAAGGCATGACACGGCATTGACCACGAGACTATAACGGACACCAAGCTTTGGGCACGAAAGTTGGTGGGCACACCGAGGCTTGGTGCGCTGTATTTGGTACGAAGTTTCTGTCCAGTTCTAAAGAGTGAAAAGCGAGTCGTGAAAATGTTCATGGTGTCTGATACATTGACAGAGTAACAGCAGTTAGAATACATAAGAGGATAGAGCCAAGACTGCAGCGTTGGGAAAGCAGCAACTTGACAGAGCCGACATTGAGGCATTGGTTGAGCGGAGAGCGACCGATCTGCTCGGTTGAGAGGAGCAGAGCAACCAAGTTCAGTTGAGTGAACAAGAAGCAACAACGTTAGTTGAAGTAAAAAAGAACAACGTTGCTTGGGCGCTGCGGGCCCCAGCAAGTGGGCTGGTGCTCGCCTCAGTTGGGCCAGAACAGGACGTACCTTCCATAGCGGCGCTGTGGGGCGCTGCAAGGCCCCGGCGGGTTGGCTGGTACTCACTTCAGTTGGGCCAGAAATGGACGTACCTTCCATAGAGGGGCTGTGGGGCGCTGCAAGGCCCCGGCAGGCTGGCAGGTTCTCGCCTCAGTTGGGCCAGAACACGACGTACCTTCCATAGAGGGGCTGTGGGGCGCTGCAAGGCCCCGGCAGGCTGGCTGGTACTCACTTCAGTTGGGACAGAACACGACGTACCTTCCATAGAGGGGCTGTGGGGCGCTGCAAGGCCCCGGCAGGCTGGCTGGTACTCACTTCAGTTGGGACAGAACACGACGTACCTTCCATAGAGGGGCTGTGGGGCGCTGCAAGGCCCCGGCAGGCTGGCAGGTTCTCGCCTCAGTTGGGCCAGAACAGGACGTACCTTCCATAGAGGGGCTGTGGGGCGCTGTGAGGCCCCGGCAGGCTGGCTGGTACTTGCCTCAGTTGGGACAGAATACGAAGTACCTTTCATAGCGGGGCTGTGGGGCGCTGCAAGGCCCCGGCAGGCTGGCTGGTACTCACTTCAGTTGGGCCAGAACAGGACGTACCTTCCATAGCGGGGCTGTGGGGCGCTGCAAGGCCCCGGCAGGCAGGTTGGTACTCGCCCCCGTTGGGCCAGAAGTCGGTGTGGCCGATGGCCTCGTTGAGACCATAGCACGCCTGAGGAAGAGAGGAGGAGGAGGTGTCCATCATGCAGCATATAGAGCATAAATTGGCTCACAAGTAGGTTGAGAGTAACTCAATAACGGGAGATAAGAGATAAGTCTGGATAAAGATAAATTGGTATAGGAGATAATTTAATGTAAGAGATGAGTTATAACAAATGTGAGATATTATGAGGACGCCATTGTGAGGTGTTTCTTTTGGCGCCACTGTGAGGCGTTTCTATGGTAATAGACGATGCGATGTTGAATCGTAATCAAGTATAACCTGAGGATTGGTCCAGTTACAGCTTGATCCGAGGATATTGAAGAACAGCGTATTAAACGATTATACATGTAGTGCATTAGTTAGGGTTAAAATTCGGCTTACAGCTTAGAATAATCTAAGTTCATAATTTGGAACTTTAACATTGACTTCTTCGGCGTCCAGTTGAAATACGGATATGTCTAGAGTATATGGTCTTCTACTCTGACGTTAATTAATTAAGGCAAAGTTAATTTAAGGCAAAGCTTCCATCGCTCCAGCATTTATTGCTGGCAGAAGGATGGTTTGTGTGTCTGCTGCCTATAGTAGGAGTTTAGGCAGGTAATCTGAAGTTTTCCTTGAAGACTCCCGGGAAATTACCTGGATTGACAGTTCACTATCTAGTAGATGAAAATTAAACTTATCAACAAAAGCCGCGAATTGAATTAGAGGAACCGGTAATATTCTTCAAATTAATGTAATCTAACCCAATGTTAATAAGGAATGGAGAATCTAAAAAAATGTCAAAACTTTTCATTCGCAAAAAAAAAAATGAATAGATGGCCGCAGCACAGCTTGATCACTAATTTTTTGTCTCTAATTTATAAAATCCAGTTGTCTGTGATATCGCAGCGCGTTATTTTCGAGTCAATTAAAAATAAAAATAAAACTTAGAGAGCATGCGAACACTCACAAACCAAGGGTTGTTCGTGACGCACGCGTTCGTATGGATGACGTCGACGTAACTAGCGTCCGTCTTGTCGAGACGTTTCGTCTTATCGACCCTGTGGTACGTCAGACCTGCAGGGTCCAGACCTGCAATAAGACGTACAGCTTTATTCTATGTTACGTCCCACCTGCAATGTGACGTCCTGCAATGTAACAGGGTCATAAAGGTGTGTTACAGGAAAATATCACAACAGCGCCTTAGTTTGTGTTACGGGACAAACAAAAAAAAAAGATTTGTCTTTGCTGTATGGTTTCAATAAAGATTTGTCTATGCTGTATGGTATCAATGAAGATTTGTCTACGCTGTATGGTATCGATGAAGATTTGTCTATGCTGTATGGCATCAATAAAGATTTGTCTATGCTGTATGGTATCAATGAAGATATGTCTACGCTGTATGGTATCAGTAAAGATTTGTATACGCTGTATGGTATAAATGAAGATTTGTCTACGCTGTATGGTATCGATGAAGATTTGTCTACGCTGTACGGTATCGATGAAGATTTGTCTACGCTGTATGGTATCAATGAAGATTTGTCTACGCTGTATGGTATCAATGAAGAATTGTCTACGCTGTATGGTATCAATGAAGATTTGTCTATGCTGTATGGTATCAATGAAGATTTGTCTACGCTGTATGCTATCAATGAAGAATTGTCTACGCTGTATGGTATCGATGAAGATTTGTCTACGCTGTATGGTATCGATGAAGATTTGTCTACGCTGTATGGTATCAATAAAGATTTGTCTATGCTGTATGGTATCAATGAAGAATTGTCTACGCTGTATGGTATCAGTAAAGATTTTAATAAAAGACTTCTATAAGGTACATTTTTGGAGCCTCGGCAGGCAAGATCGTCACCATGACTGAAGTCAACCCATACGTGTACTTAGGAAGGAACGTGTTTTCGAACGAGTTTGATGATACGGCTGTTGCCGCCATGAAACAGAAACAGTGTGTCACCATGAAACAGTTATGCCGCCATCAAGCAGTTAGTGAACAGATTTCATATAATGAAGGGAAGAAACGCACCCGTGATTCTCCCCACGCCGCCCGTGACGTTTTTGCCGACGAAGCCCGCGACGTGGGCGCCGAGCGAGTGGCCGATCAAGTGCACGTCACGTAGCTCCACGTGCTTTGTAGCTCGTGCCTCCCTGAGCATCTCTGCTACCTCAGAGCCAGTGCACGGTACGTATCCTGTACATAAGTCAGAGCACGGTACATATCATGTACATAAGTCAGAGCACGGTACATATCATGTACTTTGGTCAGAGCACGGTACATATCCTGTATATAAGCCAGAGCACGGTACATATCCTGAACATATCTCAGAGCACGGTACATATCATGTACATTGGTCAGAGTACGGTACATATCATGTACATAAGTCAGAGCACGGTACATATCCTGTACATAAGTCAGAGCACGGTACATATCATGTACATTGGTCAGAGCACGGTACATATCCTGAACATATCTCAGAGCACGGTACATATCATGTACATTGGTCAGAGCACGGTACATATCCTGAACATATCTCAGAGCACGGTACATATCATGTACATTGGTCAGAGCACGGTACATATCATGTACATTGGTCAGAGCACGGTACATATCCTGAACATATCTCAGAGCACGGTACATATCCTGTATATAAGTCAGAGCACGGTACATATCCTGTACATAAGTCAGAGCACGGTACATATCCTGTACATATCTCAGAGCACGGTACATATCCTGTATATAAGTCAGAGCACGGTACATATCCTGTACATATCTCAGAGCACGGTACATATAATGTACATATCTCAGAGCACGGTACATATCCTGTCCATAAGTCAGAGCACGGTACATATCATGTACATTGGTAAGAGTACGGTACATATCATGTACATAAGTCAGAGCACGGTACATATGATGTAAATTGGTCAGAGCACGGTACATATCATGTAGATATGTCATAGCACGGTACTCATCCCGTAAATGGGTTTCCATCAAGTTCCAGTTTAAAGTCCCGTTCAGTCGCCACGCCACACCAGACATAACCGCGTATCACCAATACACTAATAATAACCACGTATCACCAATACACTAATAATAACCACGTATCACCAATACACTAATAATAACCACGTATCACAATATACTAACAACATACACATGAGTATGTGCACATGCAAATGTACGTATTCTGTAAAAGTAGACGTGGATAATACCACATGAGGAGATTGAGCCCACCTGTTGCCCTGTAGTAATCTGCGTATGTGTTGCCAGCCCACCACTGCACCGCCAGCACGTTGCAGTTCTCGCGCTGCAGTAGCTCTGCAGTCCGTAACGCAGTTATTTTACAACAGAATAAATACATCTGGAATATATAATCATTAATTAAATGTAATCTAGGACACCCAACATCAGCAGTATTATTACTTACTGAGGCATCAGTCATGAAGCCGTGGGTGACGACGTATGTGTTTTAACGGCATCAACTCACTTGTTTTGGTCTGGATGATCCACGGCTGCGAGGCGTCAGACATGAAGCCATGGGTGACGACGTATGTCTTGGCGGCCTCAACTCACGTGTTTTGGTCTGGATGATTCATGACTGCAAGGCGTCAGACATGAAGCCATGGATGACGAAGTATGTCTTGGCGGCCTCAACTCACTTGTTTTGGTCTGGATGATCCATGGCTGCGAGGCGTCAGACATGAAGCCATGGATGACGACGTATGTCTTGGCGGCCTCAACTCACTTGTTTTGGTCTGGATGATCCATGGCTGCGAGGCGTCAGACATGAAGCCATGGATGACGACGTATGTCTTGGCGGCCTCAAGCATGTGGGTGCGGCGGAGAGACGCGGGACTGTCGATGAGCTCGTACTCCTGCCCGCTCTTGTAGGCGCTGCAATTCAGTCAACAGGGAAATGTTTCTAGGTCACATTCAGTATTAATACTGAATTATTGCTCATGTTTATCATATAATTCATTGCTGGATCAAACTAATAATTTATTCAACAGAATTCATCTCATGAGCAATACAAAGTTCGACTCACTTGGTCCAGAGAAATACTTTCTCGACGCAGTAGAAGCCTCCGCCAGACCCACGCCGTTCCCGATTGGGACCAAATTCTGAAGACATCAAAGAAGTTTTTGGCATTAGAACAACTAAATAGTCCATGATAGATATTACTGTAGGCACAAGCGCAACTAAATAGACTATGATAGATATTAGGCACAAATGCAATAAAATGGTCTATGATAGATACTAGGCATAAGAGCAACTAAACAGTCCATGATAGATATTAGGCACAAGTGCAACTAAACAGTCCATGATAGATATTAGGCACAATTAAGAGCAACTAAATAGTTCACGATAGAAATTAGGCAAGATAAGCAGGTAACCTGAATGAATGACGATAAATAGTAGGGTTTCCTAACAACAATGTACGTTACACATAAACAATTGAGAAAGAAGGATAAAGCGTATCTCACTTCCGAAGATTGGACTTATTATTATGATAATTAGGTTCAAAGGCTTCGAGTGCTTATGCATTGCCCAGCCTGATCTCTGCCATTAGTTGGGGAGTTGGGGATAAAAGAAAGAGGCTTGGGCCAAGTCCAAGGAAGATTGGACGTGGCAGAAGATTGGACTGATAACTAGCTTAGTAAATAGCACCGATAAACTCACAAAAACAGGAACTGCTATCAATGAGACTTTCGATCATGACTTCTCTCGAAAACCTGTGCTGAATAATAATATTAATATATAAAAACTCTCATTTGGAAAGTATTCAAAGAGAAATTAGAAAGAAAAAAAAATTCAATTAGAAACGGGCGCGCAAGTTCAGAAACTTGTCGGGAACTTTTTTGCCGTGACTAAGGTCGCTGCTCAATATAATACAACATCAAATGTAATAAACCATTAAATTCAACCTTCAAATGAAAATTATTCATTATTAATCGTATATTATTCGTGATACAGGCATTAAGCATGCAGGGAAAAACTAACTGTGCCGTTAACATAACTTCCTGTGTGATATAAAGTGAGAAATATTATTATTTAATGTCATTCAATTGTTAAATAAATCAGGAGCACATTCGCCGACAAGATAATTCAATATATCAGCCCGAACTTAACCCACGAACCTTGTTGTCGTGGCAGAGCTGGCGGCACACGACCAAACATCCGCTCAAGTCCGGCGGTTGGAGCGCCGGCAGAGATATTGTCTCTGCTGCTTGATGTTTTGTTGTGGGGATGAGGGTAGCGTACTTTGTGTTCCTTTTCAGCTGTTGCGTCCTTCGGCCGATTAAGGGGATGAGGGTAGCTCACATTGTGTTCATTTTCAGCCGTTGCGTTCAACGCTTCATTTATTGCAATGATCTCGGGAGCATCGCGCGCAAGGCAGAGGTGACAGAACATGAGCAGCAAAAGCGCAATGCTGAGCGTTTTGAGTTGCATTGTGATCCGTGGTGTCGAGCTGTGACTTTGTTGGTTGTGTACTCTTAGCTTATTGAACACGATCCTTCACCAGTTGGCAGCAATTATGCATTGAATCGATAAGTAAGGAGAAGAGAATACTAGCTTATTGAACACAATCCTACACTAGTTGGGGGCAATTATGCATAGAATCAAGAAGTACGAAAAGAGAACAATAGTTTATTGAACATAATTCTTCACAAGTTGGTAGCAAATATGCATTGAATGAGGAAGTAAGGAGAAGAGAACACTAGGTTATTGAACACAATCCTACACTAGTTGGTAGCAATTATGCATTGAATCGAGAATTAAGTAGAAGAGAACACATCTGTAGGAGTCACAAGAATACTCCGCATGAGTATTCCTGAACATCTGTGCACTGAACAACGCTGAATGAATGTAGGAGGCGAATGCACCATCAGCTACACTCCATGCGATGTGGCACTGACAGAAATTAAATGTCACTTGAAGACTAGCTTCAAAAGAATTTATTCACTTACTCAGTAAAGAGTTCGAATTATTAAAAAAACTGTTTTAGTTAGTATTTTAAGAAGTTAACGGTTACATTTTAAGAAGGCAGCTATGTCACGAATGGTTAGTGGTTACCTTCTCTATGCCGCGGGATACCATGACGATCGTTACATGGTATCATGGTTACCTTCTCTATGCCGCGGGATACCACGATGACCGTTACATGGTAGCATGGTTACCTTCTCTATGTCGCGGGATACCACGACGATCGTTACATGGTAGCATGGTTACCTTCTCTATGCCGCGGGATACCACGACGACCATTACATGGTAGCATGGTTACCTTCCCCATGCCGCGGGATACCACGACGACCGTTACATGGTAGCATGGTTACCTTCTCTATGCCGCGGGATACCACGACGACCGTTACATGGTAGCATGGTTACCTTCCCCATGCCGCGGGATACCACAACGACCGTTATAACTTCTCGTAGTTCAAAACTGCGACTGTTCCTCATTTAACTGAAGTGTAGGCAACATCAACTTTAGTTAGTTATTGTTTTCCTAAAATGTATTTTTATGAAATAAAAACCGAGAAACACGTTAACATGCGTGAAAATTATTACCAGCATCGTATTGACGGGCTATAAAAAATAAAAATGTTATAGTATTCTTCAGTATTCTTCAATTTAATACAACTGAACCGACAGTTGTGGTTGAAATGCAGCACAAATCGTTATCTTCGTATCATCAATAACGAAGTTCAACATTATTTGTGTGTTTTGGGACCAGCTACCTGCAGTGGCAAACTTTCATTTAGCTTAATTTTCACTAGTTAACACGTTAACCAACATTTGAATGTATCACTTTTCACAAGATTAAGTAAACCAAAATAACGGACACCTATTAGTTTCTGGTGAGCTTGTTGGAGGCTAGGGAGAGAGACACTGGGCAGCACGCCACGCGCTCTAAAGGAAGAAGCTTGAGGTATATCTTAAAGTCAACAAACATTAGCTTAAAATAACCACAGACAGCTTACTCAAACAGGAAACTTATCAGTAGATAAAAACTCCTCACGACACAATCAAGTTAATCGTGCCTAAGACGTAGAATGTAATCTGTCGTACAGTAATGCTCGAATTATTTGTTATAAAATCAATTTTAAGATTCTATTAAAGTTTGGAAAAAACTACAAACGCGACAGTACGTGAAGGCAATTCTTAGATGAACGTTAGACCGCATGCGTGGGAAAAGTACGTGGGATTTGTTAGCTGAGACCGCATGCGTGGGAAAAGTACGTGGGAGTTGTTAGCTGAGACCGCATGCGTGGGAAAAGTACGTGGGAGTTGTTAGCTGAGACCGCATGCGTGGGAAAAGTACGTGGGAGTTGTTAGCCGAGACCGCATGCGTGGGAAAAGTACGTGGGAGTTGTTAGCCGAGACCGCATGCGTGGGAAAAGTACATCGGAGTGGTTTGCACTGAATATACACAGGATTTCACAACTGTATCATGATTCGTTGAAGATACAAGATTAAGATACCATGCGATGCTCGATGAGGTAATTGAACGTGATTATGCAAGATCAATAGAGCCGTCTTGTCGTGATGACTTGGACAAGACGCCGGCTGAGCGAATGCCCATTATTAACAACTCAAAGAAAGATACGAATAAAGAAATGCGAATAGATTGAGATCACCGGGAACAACGGAATAGTCTGTCAATTTCAAGCAAAATATTTTGCATTCGAATCGAAGTAGAACGCCGGAAGTGCGCGATGAGTCTGTACATAACGTAGCCCCAAAACTGCAACGGTCGCTTGCCTGTAGCTCTGCGGCGGACGTTCAGGAAAGCAGCTCATGGACATGCGGAACGCTCGTGGAAATGACATCCTACGAGTTACGACACGAGTTGAAACTAAAATTTTATTTTATTATATTTGGCTAGATTTTACTGCATTGTGGTAAGCCCCTTTCAATGATCCTGCAAGGAAGTAGGATTTTCCTCCTAGGGGTCCTGCAAACCCCCTTCTCCTGAGATGCAAAGACATGTGAATTCAAAGTATAAAATTAAGCAAGAGTATAAATTTCAGTGTGGACATTATAAGTAGACTGCATGCTGCCTAAAATGATTCACCAACTTCGTCATGTTGAAGGTGTTGTAATTGACATTTTATGGTTGGATTTAGCGCACTCCTTAGGTTTATCATGTTAATTGAATGTTTGCATTTCCGACTGGGTAAAAACAGGCAGACTGGTACATACCATTATTTGAGGTTGAGTAGACCCCCGTGCCTCGGTTTTGCGCTGGTTTCTTCTCTCTCTCCTCCATTGTACATATACATTGTTCTTCTAGTTGTGTAGCTTTTTGAATAAATTATTAAATAAATACAAGGAAAATGTTGAATATGAAGTTGGATTGGGATGGTTGTAGAGGAGGTGGAGACAAACACTAATACCTTGTTTTCCTGACCCTTAGCAACGAACACCCTCAGGCCCACAACGTGGCTGATAACATGTTGTGATTAGAGTCCTGTAACAACTGCATCAGACGATAGACTGATGCAGCCATATTTACGGTAACCCATTTCCGTTTTCTGATACAAATATCACAGCGTGGATTTCTCGAGCGGTCAACTCTGTCACCTTTCATGCGGTTTACTAGATCGTGGAATTACATAATTGTACATAAAACAAAAATGAGGAAATGAAACACAAACTGCGGATATAATCAATTATAATCGTTCACTTCGACGCCAACCAGGGGCCAGACGCCTGGGTCATATAAGGGCAGCCAGGCACTTCGTTGCCCGGCACCGGACGGCATTACAGTCTTCAATGAACACAACACTTCGACATCCGCGGCCTCCAGTTTCTCGAGCTTTACCAACACATTTGTCTCCGCAGGGTCAATCCCAGCCATCTGGAAGATCTCCATTATTTTCTCTATTGCGCAGCCACTTCCATTCGTTTGAGCCAAAACGTCGGTTAAAGATCAGCAAGAAGAATATGTATATCTTCCGGTATCCAGGTCACGAAGTAACATTTACTTTCATCTGACCTTAAACTTGGAAGAAGTAGGAATGCCTTCTGTTCAGTATTATTTGATCGTCAAAGATTTTTAAATGGTTGCATTTTTTAGCAATCACCGCATCTTTTATTGTCTGGAAATAATAAGCATATCTTTTACACAAGATTTCAACAATAAGGTCATGGTCCAAGAAACCGTCAGGGGACGTACCTAGGAAAGGAAAACCTTTGTGTACGAAAAAAAACGCATCAACAATCAACAAACTAACAATGGAAGGTTGTAATCTGAACGTGCTAGGCTTTTAATACCAACCAGCCAGGAGGGTAAGGGGATAACGAGGGTAAGGAGGCTGTCGATCCCGCTACCCCCTAGGAATAGAGTAGACGAGGGCCATGCCACTTCACGCGAGCTGATTTATGAGCGTCAAAGAAGGTATCGCTAGGACGGTACGAAACTTTTAACATGCTCAGGGCCAGCTTCCAAAGAAATTGGGAAATGTAACATTCAGGAGTGATGAAAAAGTATTTTGCTAGGAAATCACAAAATAGAGGGTGATTCATATATGACTTTAATACCAATCAATAAAGAATAAATAGTACTACTTTCTTACGTCTCAAAAATTTAGGTAAGTCGCGTCACTTGCATGTATAATGAACATCGATGTGCAAGATTTTACTCTATCATAACTGACGTTATACAAAATTTACATATATTTTGTACCTGTAGAAAATTGTAAATAAATAGCTGAATAAGCACGAAAAAAATTTAGATTGTTATTTCGTTTACGAGCGAAGTTATAATGACTATAAGTAGTGATAGATTCTTATAGGGATCCAGCCAAGCGTGCCTGAGGGCTCGCGGTTCTCAATCGCAACCTTAGGTCCCATCAATATAGGTGTACCTCAAGACTCAGCACATGGGCCTCTATTCTTTAATATTTTTATTAATGATATAGCCTCATCTTTTATTGCGAACTGTAAGCTTTTTGCCGATGACGCCGCGTTCTATGTCTCGAGAAACTCGTATGACGAAGCATGCGACAATATATCAGAGCTGTCATTGAATCTGTCAAGATAGCTTCTAGCAAATTAGCAAACAAGCTAGCGGCACATACAGCCATGACTATGTTGATGCTTTCTACTCCTAGACCCGTTTTCGTTTTACGTAACATAACCTTCAATGGGACAATCTTGCAACTTCTTGGAAAGTCCTTAGCAGGGTTGGCGATTTTTTGATTTTTTTTAAATAAAAAAAAATAAAAAATTAATGATTTTTTTTTTATTTTTTCATGA
This sequence comes from Hyalella azteca, assembly GCF_000764305.2. Lineage (NCBI taxonomy): Eukaryota > Metazoa > Arthropoda > Malacostraca > Amphipoda > Hyalellidae > Hyalella > Hyalella azteca. The sequence continues at coordinate 359,681 of NW_025947115.1, read as the reverse complement.
TTTTTTTCATTTATTTGATTTATTTTTATTTTTTCAGCTTTTTTGTCTTTTTTGAGGTGTTATTTTTTATGTTGCAATTAGCCTACTAACAATAACAGTATATGGATCATAATGGATGGCTAAAAAGGGCACCTATTGCCTTCAATAATGGCCAACAGGCCAAGGTGGTGTTCACCACTTTGGGATTTTTGGGTAAACAATTATTGATAAGTCGATTGATTAGCTTTGTAAAGTTTGTATGGAGCAAGGTAATGAGCTAAATATTGACCATGTAACTGGCTTCAATATACAAAAACACTTCAGGAATGCGGATCTCCTAGATTGAGCAGTTTGGAGGTAAAATAAAAGAGTAATGGAGGTACCTACATAAAGAAGAAAGTTCATTTTCCTAGAGGTTAGCATAACATACCATTTAGAATACTTATGTTTTGAAAACAATATCTGGAAGATGAAGGCCATTAGCTGCAACACACTGTTGGAGTTGTTCTCAGAGGAGGGAGTAACCATGACAGTGAATTCCGATTGCTATGCTGCAATGTTGCAAAATTTCTTGCAGCCCAGGATGGAAAACATTGTTGAAAATGAAGCATTGAGAGACGTGTGGTTCCAGCAGGATGGGGCTACAGCTCACACAGCTCGAATGTCACTCAATGTTTTGAAACGCATGTTTCCCGGACGTCTGGTGTCTCTGAGGGGTGATTTACGTACAGTGGCCTGCGAGGTCACCTGATTTGAGCATTTGCGATTTCTTTCTTTGGGGACATATAAAAGAAAGTGGTTCAGAAGTCGCCCTCACACTCTACCACAGCTAAGGGAACAGATTATTGCAGCAGAGGTTATGGCCATACCTCGCCATATGTGTGAACGTGTTGTAGGAAACTTCCGAGAACAACTCCAACAGTGTGATGCTGCTGATGCAGCTAACAAACCCCATCTTCCTGATATAGTTTTCAAAACATAAGTATTTTAAATGGTATGTTATGCTAATCAAGAGGCAAATAAACTTTTTTTATGTATCTCCATTACTCTTTTATTTCGCCTCAAAACTGTACAATCAGTTCTGCCCCACCCTGTATAAGCTAGCTAACACATTTAAATTGTATATTGTAATCAATATATAACAAATAGTCAAATAGTTAGACTACTTATAGCCTTATAAGAATTAGCTAAGCTGCTAGCTACGTACAATGTATTGCACTTTTGATGCCTCTGTACCAAAAACATTCCATTTATTGGAACCTAAAACACACACAAGGCAACAAGTTTATATACCAATTTGTCATTCATAGTACATTTATACTAAACCATGAATAACAATACCTCAATATAAATCAATATAAATTAAAGACTGCCACTCAATATTTTTAAATATATGAAAAAATAAAAAAAAATCGAAAAAATAAAAAAAATCATGATTTTTTATAAAAAAATCAAGTGATTTAATCACATGATTAAATCATTTTGATTTAATCATTGCCAACCCTGGTCCTTAGTCTATGTACTTTTGATCGGCTTAGAACGAAGCCATGCTTTGTAAAGAAAGCTACTGTATTGTCAGGAACGCTTCACGAACGTTTCTGTAAACATTTCAAGACTTAGGCGACCATCTAAAAAGCTAGTGGGTTATTTAATTTTGGAAGACAGTCAAAAAAATGCAACGATTCTGCTGACATCACATCACACAAACACCTATGTCTGCCGAGTAGTAGTATATACATCGTCAGCAAGGCGGAAGGTCCAAAATATACTTCGTCAGCAAGGCGGAATGTTCAAAATATAAATCGTCAGTAAGGCAGAAAGTCCAAAGAAGACATTGTCAGCAAGATGGAAGGTCCAAAATATACATCGTCAGTAAGGCGGAAGGTCTCAATTATTGAAAAGTTCTCATATTAATCATCACCCACAAAGGGTTGAAGGTCTTAATTATCCAGCCCCGCTGAAGCTGGCTCGAAAGAAGAAGCGTAAGCATCTCAGAGAGACGAAGTGACAAGGGGGGACAGGTCACGCGGGCAGACAGATGAGTGAGAAACAGGCCAAAAGCAACGGAAACGAAGACACTTTCAAGAGGTCGCTTGGACTGGACGTCGGCCGCCTGCACAAGAGAGACAGAGAAGAGAAATGCAAGCAATCCTGGACCATAACAAGTTAACTCTACAACTCATACACGCAGTCAGACACCGGGAGCTCTGTGGTGGGGCGCTCAGGAACAATGCCCCTGGGGACGCGAAATCCCATAGGACTTCTGACGAGCATGGACACGTCAAGAGTCCCTCCTGAGGGGAAATCTGACTAACTTCGTTTCACAAACTTAGTTTATGCTAAATAGATATGATATGTACAATTGTTACTCTCATTGCTAAAATACCTGTATCTTACGTATTACAAAATTTATTACTCACTTACTCCTTTTTGAAATTTTTTGATAAAAAATACAATGCCCTTTGCTAACATGATCCGAATATCTGTACATAGACCTGATCAAGCGTGTTATTGTACCGCTAGTGGTGTTCTGCAACTATTGGGGATCCTCACATAACCAGGTGAAGGTTGGAATTGACTAGCAACACAAGTGACGCGAACCTGCTCCGCTTGGAGGGAGCACTTCCTAATGGAGTTGATGACCGATCCTCCCAGCTGAAATAATATTCTAATCTGAAAAACTGGCTATCAAGATTACAAGTTAAGGAGCGAGATCTTAACAAGAAGGACTAGAGGGGTAAAATTAATGGGCAGAATTCGATATTTAAACCAATCACCGCTGTTCCAGTTCGCGCCACAGGTCATCAGAGTCAGCCACAGAAGCTCTATCGTTGAGAACAAGTTTTGCCCCGCAGAACAAAGCAGAACCGTCGGAAACAACGCTCTCGCTACCAAGAAGGTCCAACTCTAGAACGCGATCATTCTGATTCTCGTGACGCTCATCCCTATTTTTCACCCTGCGTTCGAGAAGTGTCATGGTTTTGGATGGACCAACTTGGGCTGACCTCCCACGGTTCTCAGATGTGGTTCTTGCAGAGCTCACGTCAGAAGCCGATTCGTACTCATCGGTGCTCTGAGGGATGGAGTAAGGCGTATCAGGCCGGTCTTCCAAAAAGCGAGTTAATGGACTACGCATATCGACGCGCAAAGTTGAAGGTTCAAGACGGTCGATCGTTCAAGTGGTCAGTATAATCTCTTTCTTGGTCGAAGCGAAGGTACATATTTTTCATGATGCCACCAATACCTTCTTTAGAAAAGGTGTACATGACACCCAAGACTATCATCGGGAGCACGACGCCAGCAGCGAGCCCCACCAACATCGACCAAGCAAACACGTGGCTCGTCTGCAGCAGAAGGATCCTGAAGGCCGTGGGGCACCGCCAGTCCTCGAGAGCGAAGGGCGCCTCGGTGCGCGTCGTGAGGAAGTAGTCGCCTGGTATGGCGCTGCACGTGAACAAAACCACTCTCCGCTATTTACTTCGACCCGCGATCTGGCGCGGCTTGTAATGACAATAACTATTATAAATGTGATCATTCTCATTTTTCTACTGGTGCTGCACATTAACGAATTCATTTATTTAATATGTATTTAGCGGTTGCAGCGTTTATTAGGCCGTAAGCCTATCACCGATTCCTAACATCGCAGAACATTCATAGCTCGCGCGGGTCTCACCTACGCAACTCACTGCTCCAATTCTGTTGTGCTTAACTGCCCGGCCTCCTCGTAGATTCTGACCAGAAACTGGCGCACAGAGCTGGGATCGAGCAAGCACGTTTCTGTTCTAACATTGGTACTCCGAACTTTAACCATTGGGCCACCCTGCCCTTGGTCATTTGATGACGAGAACTATGCGTGCAACTTTACAAACGTTCAATGATGAGTTTCGAGTTCAGCAGCTCATCAATTTATGAGCGGAACTCGAGACCCGAGTCGTACTACAAGTGGAATCTTCTCTTCACGCCATTTACTCTTGCCGAGCATTGTTGACCAACGCACCCACAGCTTTGCAGACTCTTCTTTAATTGCATTCGAACGTCCGTACAAGTTTGGAGACGCCTTTAATTGTTAGCACTAAAAGGCTTGCAAACGTTTTCATTTTCAAGAGCAATTGTTCTCGAACATTCGACAAGTTCTAAGCTTGGCAGCAGGATTATCGAAACTTTTGTAATGAAATTTTGTAAATTTCAGTGAACAATTTTGGCGGCCGACTGTTGCATTTTTACCGAGTAAATTACTAAAGTGTAATTTAAAAATTATAATGACGAATATTTTGTATTTTTTGACGAATACATGGTTTGTACAAGGTCCCAGAAGGATTACTAGAATTTGAAATAAGAACCAACACCAGGGGCCACAGCTATAAGCTAAAAAAAACTGCTGTGCAACTTATCCGCGAGACAACATTTCTTCCTATCCAGGCCTATTCTTTAATGCCGAAGATACTATACTATACTATTTGTCCAATCACCAAGAGCCGTTTTGCTTGGTTACATCATATTGCTTGGCAAGTGCCACTCACGGTCCAGTCGGATATCCTTCAATGCATTTATATAAAAGAATTCACACCAGTCGAGCAAGTCACCTGCCATGCCTGCAGCCAGCATAGGAAATGCGCTATAGAATATTGGACTGGACAATGACTGGCACGTGCCCGGCTGTATGGTGTGGAACCGCCCGAACCGGTCTTAGTTCTCTCCATACAGTGGGGGGAAATAAATATTCGTACACTTGAAAAATCGTATTTTAATGTATGTAACTAATGTAAGTACACAAACTTAACAGGAAAAGTGATTTAAATTATGTATAGAGACGCATAGTATTCAAAAAAACTATCAAAAGAAATTAAATCTCAATGCAACAAAAAACCTGTCTCTTATACACATCTAGATGTGTATAAGAGACAGCTTTTTATATATTGGAACGCTGAGACTGTTGCATGATCATCAGATTTTTTCACTGGTTATTTATTCGATTATTAATAACGAGCCAGACGCATGACATTCATNAACTACCACAGAGCTCAATACGGTCACAGAAAAATATTCAATTTAACTTAGAGTAATTTTGTACGAATAAATGTAATGCCGATGAAGGTAAATCCTTCAAATCCTTTGATATAGAACAGACCTACAGAATCATACACGCTTATATGGCCACATACCAATTCGTTGACAGTCATACATGGTCTTCTCAATTGTCTAATTCCAGCACACCAAATAAAAAACTAGTTAGAGGCCCACAAGCACACTAGCGCACTAGCCACGCGGGTGTCTTGCACCACAAGTCTCCACATCAACATCACCAACAACTTTAAAGGTCTTATCAGTCATCATTATAAGTAAAATAAAATTCATCAACAGCAAGGGACGAAAGTCTTTAATGCCCAGCACGTTGAAGCTGACAAAAAAAGCAGCGATATTACAATTAAGAAACAGACATTCAGGAACCAAAGAAACGGAATCTGCAAACATTTCAATCATTGTATTAATAATTTTCAACCACATTGTTCGGGAGGCATCTTAATTTTCTACAATACGCGCCGTCCAGTACCAGCTCATGCAGCAGTGGGGGGTCGAATCACCGCGCGTAGGGCAGTTTCTTTAATGACGGGGAACAATGACATCGAAGTGAAGAACAATTCCTAAGGTTTCACTGGCCTTGAGTGCAATGTTAATATCAACTTAATTAACTGCATCTCAATCACGCGGAGTACAAGATGTGAGAATTGTGTGACATTTTGAGAACATTTGTTACGCTGCGAGCTGGAACACTCCAGGCTTATTATGGGACTAAGGCCAGCACTAGTCTGAATACGCAAATTTGCAGGATTTTTAGTGAGCAGCGACATACTAACAATACTTGCAGGATATAATGACACCTCACATAATCCTTCAGATCAGAAAAGTGCGCATACATGTTGTGAGCATCAGTGCTCTTCATTAGATGGTTACAACACCCAACAAATGCTATACTACATCAGCCATGCGACATTAAAGAATATAATTCATGTCGGTGCTTGTAATTAATAATTAGCGTCCACTTAACGAATAAGAAAGTTATTACACTAAAATGAAAAAGCAAGTGAACAAAAAATTCTCAACTTTTGAAGAGGGTATTATTGGTACGACAAAGTCCGAAAATTTCAAGCCACGGTAACGAAGTTTGACAGTCACAAGTCACGGCCAGCCAAGTTCTACAGTCACAAGTCACGGCCAGCCAGGTTCGACAGTTACACGTCAAGGTCAGCCAAGTTCGACAGTCACAGGTCACGGCAAGCCAAGTTAGACAGTTACACGTCACGGCCAGCCAAGTTCGACAGTCACAAGTCACGGCCAGCCAGGTTCGACAGTTACACGTCAAGGTCAGCCAAGTTCGACAGTCACAAGTCACGGCCAGCCAAGTTCGACAGTCACAAGTAGCGGCCAGCCAAGTTCGACAGTTACACGTCACGGTCAGTCAAGTTCTACAGTCACAAGTCACGGCCAGCCAAGTTCTATAGTCACAAGACACGGCCAGCCAAGTTCTACAGTCACAAGTCACGGACAGTCAAGTTAGATCACAAGGTAACACTGAGCTTTTAAAAGGTCACATAAATGCCACGACGGACTTCGTAGTACAATATTCTCGAGTGAATTTATAACTGAAAAAAATGCAATACAATCTTCTTCACGGATACCTCTGACCAAATACCAAGGTGTCCAGGGCGCTTCCTTCAGACGTCGGCAGGCCTGCTTACGACGCCGGCGAAGCTGCGAGCGACGCTGCCCAGGATGGCCGAGCTTTAGGCCCCTTTCTGACCATCCCCGACGCGGTCCTGGGGCGCGTCCCCGAGCAGAGGGTCGGTCATGTCTGCGCTTTCAGCCTTCCTCTTGAAGATCCCCTTGACTTTAATGCAGACGATGGAAAATATGACGACCAAGATGTAGACCAAGGTGACGACCAAGATGAGCAAGATGCCGACGATCAAGATGAGCACGGTGATGATGGCCATGAAGGCAGTCGCGGCGAGCTCAGATTGGCGTACTCGGCTGGGGCAAGACTTGTCCTCAATGGCGTATGGTGCCACCGAAGTCGTGTTCAGGAAATAGTCCCCGGAGGAGCTGGGCAAAAACATCATGGAAATACCTTTCTTTGCTTGCAACAATTATAGACACATTTGTTCAACTGCCGTAGCATCGTTACCCAAAAAATCCTGGCATTAAATCCTTGCATTTAAGTCATTTAGTTTGATTTTTAAATTTAAACGTTAAGAAAACGCAGCTCGTGAATGGAACGCAAACACCACACGTTCAGTATCTTGAGTCATTTTAGTTTTCAACATAAAAAGTAGCTTTTAATATCCCTTCGATTGCAGTTATTTAGACATATTATAGCACGATCGCGATACCGCTACTCGCTGCATCCACAGAATGATCGGTTTAACTATCCGTGTGCCTCAAGAACAAAATAATGAGCTTGAAATTAACTCTAAAACCTGACCCGCGGGATTACTTGAGCACAAATCTAGGAAAAAACTCATAATTTCAAATTTGCTCACGAATTCGTTGTTTAATGGGGCGATGTATATGAGTTTGAAATTCTGATACAAAAATAAAATACAAAATGCGCTTTTAACTTCAGACATTCTTAAAGACCTTTTTCAGCAGATGGCGGGTCGTTTCTACCGGCGTTTTCCATGAATGACTACTGAAAGTTGAAGAGTTCACTTAACTTATTTTGATTCCTTGACTCGCTCGATCGGACGAGATTCCTTAACTCACGCCATCGGCCAAAAATAAATAATCAGAACAATCGGACCAACGAGCGCTGACTCGCACGTTAATCTTATCAGGCGGCAGCCCATTAGGTCGTGATGATCTAAAATATCAAAGATGATAACGACCCATATTAACAATAACCAAGTAAAAACAGGATGTATAGCAATGTATGGAAATGGATTCAAGTCATTAAGGAACAGCGCAATGACGCTAGTCTAAAATTATAATTTAAAACGTTAAACGTACGCGGTTACCGTCAACTTCGTGTTCAACAATACAATATTTCACAATATCTCGAGGAGTTCTTCTCAGTTTAAGAATAAAGGCTAAAACAAAAAAAGTTGCATTAAACATTTTGCTGAATAAAAGTCCTAGATGAATAAAACAGAACGTTTCGGGCTATGCACATCATCAGCTAGTAAAATACATCTGGAAATACATGGAAATCAATTTTAGTAAATAAATTTAGAAAATGATAAGGAAAGAAAGAAAAAAAAACAACTATTGACCTAGAATCGAAAGAGGAAAAGAGCTGGATTGGTTATTCAATTTAGGTTTAAGTTTATATGGATGTAAAGAGACTCTAAAATTCGTAAATCGGTTGGGCTGCTAGCGTTACAAAGAATTTTAAATTGATTGATGGACACGGGAGGAGCAAGTGAGCACTGTTCTGTATGAAGTCTGACTGATGAATGAGGCGGCTGAGCTAGCAGCCAAACCGATTTACGAATTTTAGAGTCTCTTTACATCCATAAACTTAAACCTAAATTGAATAACCAATCCAGCTCTTTTCCTCTTTCGATTCTAGGTCAATAGTTGTTTTTTCCTTTCTTTCCTTATCATTTTCTAAATTTATTTGCTAAAATTGATTTCCATGTATTTCCAGATGTATTTTACTAGCTGATGATGGGCATAGCCCGAAACGTTCTGTTTTATTCATCTAGGACTTTTATTCAGTAAAATGTTTTATGCAACTTTTTTGGTTTTAGCCTTTATTCTTAAACTGAATACAATATTTACTCTAGCGCGGCATCTCGAGAATTGGCTCGCTCAGGCTTCGTAAACATGCGAATACAACGCAAATACAGCTAACATCAAAAAGATAACGATGAATGATCGCAATCAGCGACTAGTCAGAACCTCCTGCAGAACAAAATTCGGGGACCGCCTAGGCTTCGGCCGAATAGTCACTACACTCGGCGCAAAGTCATTCTGGGTCAGTTGGCCAACTGATCGCAATCAGCGACTAGCTAATCAGAACCTCCTGGCCGACTTTATGGTCGCCTGAGAGTAGGGCAAGAGTTGGCAGAATCCCCTCAGTCCGCTCACCAGGCTCTGGTAGCTGTCTGATTCGGGGGCCGGAATGTAGACCAAAAAGCGGACATAGCGAGAAGCTGATTTACGTTCGGTCCGAGTCCTAGGCGGTTCCTAATTCAGGCTCGCCACCAACTAAAAATTTTGATAGGGCACCAGCTAAAAATCTTGATCGATAGGGAAAGCTTGCAAGCTCGGTATGACTAGGCTCGGCCATCTCTTTTCATACTCTCAGGCGACTATAAATTTGGAAAGGAGTGTCAGACCAGAAGCATATTTCGCGCAAGAGGCCAGGCAAACCCAGAATAAATTCAAGTCATGTGTAACGACTCTTGTGCAGATGCCTAGACGGTACTCGAATTTTGTTAGGGTTACAGCAGTGAAAATGATTACTAGGCATAAACAATTGCTAGCAAATGTGAACCGATGAAGAGTGCGTCAAAAATTAATGGGCCATCCAAACAACATTAAAATATGGGAACACAGTAATCAATTCCTGCCGATGGATCAGAGCGTAAAAAATTTTACTGCGAATAGAAAAATATTGTAGGTTGAATATTTATTGTTTGATCTAACTAACCATATCGAACAAACCGGGAAGTAGAAAGTAGAAATGAAGGTTCAACTTTGCACCGGCAGAAACTAATTTTTCTACTCGACATTAACAAAGAAAAAAAATGACTCTTAATCAATGAAATACGAATGAGGTTTGTTGAAAGTTATTATCTTGCACACATTCAGCGGTAAGGTGAACACTGAGAACTTTATTTGCTTATCACTGTACAAAACTGCAAATGAACAGAGCGAGGATGCAAAGTAAGCTAAGGGTGGAAGTACCTCAAATAAACAGCCAGTGCACCAAGTTTGTCAGTACTCACCCGCTGTCGGCGAGGATGCCCATGTACTGAGGCAGGGGGCCGCAGTGGATGACGGGGTCGACACAGTAGGCGCGGTAGTTCTTGGCGGGACTCGCCAAGAACTTTGTGCTCGTGATGTCGTAATCAAAACTTTCGAGGAAATACTCCGTCACGATCGTGTGGTCACACCTCAGCGGGCCTGGGGCGGGTGGGGGGCAAGAGTGGTTGGGGAGACGTGTTTAAATATATGAACGCAGTGATAACATCTGAATGATGCACTGAGTTAAATCTCTGCATCTCATCCTTCCATTTCCACCACCGCGTTCACATATTCAGAGAGTTTATTCAAAACGACTTTCTTAGGTTCAGATCTCACGTACAAGCTTTAGCCCTAAAATGGCCTCCGCGGGGCGCTATTTGACGAGACACTCAATTCTTGTTAAGGAATTAAATTTACGTATTGTTGATTCATAGATTTAAGGCTTTATTTAGGCTTACGACCATATACAAGGTTTTTCGATTTTCATTGGCTTAAGCATGTTGAATTAAGCTAGACCGTTAATTTTAGGTAGTCATTTGAATTTATAGTGATTTGCTGCTTACATTATTTGCAAATCACTTTTGGTGCGGGGAGTGTTAAAGAATTAAAATTCACGTACAGTTTATTTGCATAACTTTATGCAGAATCTTTTTTACGATCTCCACTTTGGTAAAAGCCTTAACTTTAAATGTCTTAAATATCAATTAACAGCATCTATACCAGTATACTGCATCTGTGTCGTTGTGCCACTTCATGCCACATTTTCCAACCACAATTTCACCTGGAGAATTAAGTATTCCAGGGCACATCTGAATACAACATAAACTATCTTCGGCCTCTTGTAAGAAGATACGACAGTCTATAGCGGTCCGTCACTTGTGCTGGACGTCTCATCTGTGCTTCGCGATTTCGTGTGGTGACGCTCTTGTCCAGTGTGGCCCTGCTTGAAGTTACTGTGGACTTCAGTTGATGCTTCATCTCCACTAGACTCATCCCCCGTCGTCCTCCTGCCTTGGGCGTGAGACGTGGACCGCTGGCCGTGCCCATTCTTCGGTGCAACACGTGGACTCCAGACGACAGCATGTGGTGGGTGGCGTGACGACCATTAGTGCAGTGTCCTCTATGCCTTTTCAAATGCTGTTTAATTTGCTTGGCCAAATAGTCTTCTCGAGCTGTCAATTACTTTAAACATGATCACAGTAGCTTTCATTAAATTTAATCTGTATTGCGGTTATCCCATATTGTGGAGATCGTTAGAAAGATTTCTGAAAACTTTGGTACATTTAAGCAACTCTAAGCACAGTGCAGTACAAGTCTAAACTGTTAATTTACTTTGCCTCCTGCTTAATTATGTCGTATATTTAGGCGCTGTGATCTCTTGAAACGTTGCCTGGGACTGCGGCGAGAGCACTGGCCCACAGCTTACCTTTCAGCGGCAGGGGTCCCCGCCACAGCTACCGGATTTGGGGAGGATACCGAGCTATGACATTCGTCATACATTTTTGATGCGACGCACGTCGCATATTTCATCGCTCAATAAACTGTCCTTCTACCAATCCAATTTTTAATCCCTAATAAGTTTTTCAAGAATTCTCATCAAAATATACCTAAGAAGAGATTAATGAATAGAATTGACATACTGAAACAAAGACTGAATTATGAAGAAATATAAAGAGCGGCCCACCGTCTCCAACGTGGTGGCTCTCCGTCTTCTTGCACGCCGGCTGGAAGGAGCCCCCGTTAGGCCAGAAGTCCGTGTGGCCGATGCTCATGTAAATACCAAAGCAGTCCTAGCAAAACAAATGAGAATAATATGAATGCCCAGCATAACAGGTGTTAATAAATAACTGGTCGACGACCAAGTCCACACATAATAAAAAGTTCAACCAGGTATTTAATAGCAAATAAAATAACCAAAAATTTCACCATTTCTTATAAGAGAAAACGTTTCAGAGTCCAGCTCCATTGTCAGTTAAAAACTTAGAACACAGGTACAAATAATTAGTAACCTAAAATTCACATTCAAACAATTCACCTAAACTTGAGCACATTAGAACCAAAATCGAAAATAAAGCATATATAAATGAGATAACATGAGCAGAAGGTACTATCTATTTACAATGAGTAGAGGATAGGGACTGTAAGCGGCATTCATACCGGGCTTCCATTTAAAATTATACAATGATTCTAAAATTCGTAGGTCAGAAACACCGGTTGTGGAGGCTAAAACTCTAAAATCACTATTGGACACCGGTTCGTTGCACTGCTCGGCATGAATACATACGGCTGAATGAGGGGAATGCGCATATATGTTCCCTGCTCTATAACTCCTGCCTCTATGCTCTGCAAGCTTAGTATGAAAATTGGGTGATGTCATACCGACATACGCAGATGCTCACAGCGCACAATTATATTGATAAACTAGGGATGATCGCATAAGAACAGGGAGTGGATACCTGTATCTGAAAAACGAGCTAATTTTAAAATTGTTCACCATCAATACATAACCATTTGCATTCGATATGTATTTAGAGAATGGATCTTTCAATTTCTTTGCTATAGTCTCAGATGCGGGGCCAAAGTAAGGAAAAAATAATTAACACCATTCCTATCGTCACGCTCGGGAACAACCTCAGCATATTGCTTAAACAAGAATTTCTTACTTTGAGTATACACCAATTGTGATGGAAACCCATTTTGCGAGAAGATACTGCGCAAATGTTAAAATTCAGTGTGATGGAGCAAAGTGTGTTGTGTTTTCATAGCATGGAAAGTGGAACAAATTCGGAGGCCGTGGTTTAATAACGTCTGAATCTCATTTTTTTTTTCGAAACCAAAGGAACAAAAGCTAAAAATGCTGGTGCTTAAGCCGATAAACGTAAATTTTCTGTAAACAGATGTCTGGAAACGGCAATCAGATTTTATGACCTTGCGATCAAGAAAAGATAAATTATTGTTGGATTCGAGCTCCATAGTAAATTTGATGGATTTCTTGAACGAACTTCTTCTCTTGTCAATGAACTTGTCATGGGTTTGAACCGCAACTTTTTTAAATCTCTACTTGAATTATCAGGTTTAAACTCTGTTTTTGTATTTGCTGGCAAGTTTTATAGACAAATTGACGGTTTGGGCATGCGTCTACATCTTGGCCCTATCTTTACCAATATATTAATTAATGTGTTTTCACAAGGCTACATGGCTGGCCAACTGTCTTATTGATTTTAAGCCAATTTTCTATAACCGATATGTAGATGATACATTTTTAATTTTCAACCATCCCTCTCACGTGGGAATTTTTTCTTTTATCTTAATCTGCAACAAAAATCCATCAAATTTACTAGGGAACTTGAATCCAACAATAGTTATCTTCTCTTTATTGCAAGGTCATAAAATCTTATGGCCGTTTCTAGACATCTGTTTACCGAAAATCGACGTTTACCGGCTTAAGCACCAGATTTTTTAGCTTTTGTTCCTTTCGTTTCAAATTAAATGGGATTCAAATGTTATTAAACCGCGGCTTCCGAATTTGCTCTACTTTCCATGCTTTGCACACTCAATTTGAACAATTACGCAGTATCTTGTCACTAAATGGGTTTTCATCAGAATTGGTGTCTACTAAAATTGCGAAATTCTTGTCTAAGCAATATGCCGAGGTTGTTCCCAAACGTGACGATAGGAATGATGTTTATTGTTCTTTTCCTTACTTTGGTCCTGCATCTGAGACTATGGCAAAGGAACTGAAAGATCTATTCTCTAAATACCTCCCGAATGTAAATCTTCATGTAATGCTAGTAAAGAATTTTAAAATTAACTAGTTTTTCAGATAAAAGGAACCACTCCCTGTTATTATGCGATCATCCCTAGTTTATCAAAATAGTTGTGCGCAGTGCGCATCTGCGTTTGTCGGTATGACATCGCGCAATTTTTATACTAGGCTTGCAGAGCATAGAGGCGGGAGTTATAGAACAGGGTACTTGCGCATTCCCCTCATTCAGACGTACGTATTCATGCCGAGCAGTGCAACGTCCTTTGTCCAATAGGGATTTTAGAGTTTTAACCTCGACAACCGGTGTTTCTGACCTAGGAATTTTAGAATCATTGCATATTTTTATATTTTTAAATGGAAGCCCGGTTTGAAAGCCGCTTAGTTTCTATCCTGCACAAATTGTATATAGATAGTACCTTCTGCTCATGTTATCTCATTTATATTTGATTTATTCTCGATTTTGGTTCTAATGTCCTCAAGTTGAATGTGGATTTTAGGTTACCTGTGTTCTATTTTTTGAAATCTCCGGAACGTTTTCCCTTATAATTGATAAATTTTTTGGCTATTTTCTTTCCTTTAAAATTCCTGGTTAATTTGCGATTTAAGCAACCAAGTGATCCTAATACATAATAGTTCAAACGTCGACCTGATTTCAGATGGAAGCCAATACTCCTACTGCTTTGAGGTAGACTCACAGGACGAATAAAATTTATTCCATGTTAATAGGAACGGAATAGAACGGAACGAATCAATAGAATGGTAAATAGTAGTGGCTAGTTATGGAAGGTGTAATTGCCGCCACTACAACTGCCATTTATGTCTCTAGTTGCAGCTGATGGTGTGCAGTGCGGCGACCAAATTAAGGCATGATACTCACATACCACCTGTTCCAGTTGTTGCAGCTGTTGGTGTGCATAATGTCGACATAGAGAGCATCGCTTTTGTCGAGGCGCTCTTTAGGCGAAGTGTCCAAATATCTTTTGCTGGCAGGATCCAGGCCTGAAGAGAGACAAAAACCTGCCGTCAAACATCTTAATTGCGTTGTTCAACTTGGAAATTATATTTATATTATCTTTGTAGAAGGATCTATCAACCAATTTCGGTAATAAAAATGCGCCCAGACAGCCAAGGTTACGTTAGCTGCGATTAGTCAGATTGCATTTTAGGTTAATATTACATTAGCACCGAACACGATGCAGAAGATGAGGCAATGACCTGTGATGCGGCCGAAAGGGTAGGGGCTGTTCTTGGCTGCGAAGCCGGCGATGTGGGCGCCCAAGTTGAGGCCGATGGCGTGTAGGCGCGTGTAGTCGAGACCGCGCACGGCCTGCAACGTTGTCAGCAGCCGCGACACCGCCGCGCCAATGCCGGGAACCGTATCTGTAATTACACATGTTTGTTACGATATGTCAATTGTTAATATTGCGGTCACTTTGAGTCATAGGCCTAACTCACGGGAAGTCAACAAAGCAAAGCCAGTATAGTCAATATTGAGGGCAACTTGGATCCGCTTTGTAACTCACCTGACGTTTTATTATAGGCAAGCTCGGTGAAGTTGTCCCCAGACGCCCACTGCACGGCGATGACGTTGCTGTTCCCGCGTGCCAGTATTTCTGAAATGAGCGCATGTCAAGCTTCAGTGGGGGGGGGGGTGAGAGGGGGAATTTTATAGGGTTAAGCCTTAATAACGATGAGGGGAAACATTAAAGATGCGTCACAACGAGTCGTATAGGAGTTGCTAAGAGTTATTATCAGGAGATATAATAGCAAATACCATATAGATTTAACTTCAGCGATTCATGTGTCATTTTCTGAGTACGAGATACGGTCACAACTGACTGTCTTTGAGAAACAACACCCAGGGCACGAGGGCGTGGGATAAGAAGCCGTGCACGATGAGGTACGTGTCGGCCGACGCCAGGAAGTGGCTCTGCGACACCGACGCGTTGTCCGCCCCGATGATCTCGTACTGCTTTCCCTCCATATATCCTCTGCATGTGAAATAAATGTTGTAACCGCTGCTGCAAACCACGGTTGTTTCATTTTCTACTGTTATAAACAGACGTGTTATACTTGATTCTCTCGTGCTGCTTTCTCTCCATATATCCTCTGCATGTGAAATAAATGTTGTAACCGCTGCTGCAAACCACGGTTGTTTCATTTCCTACTGTTACAAACAAACGTGTAATACCTATTCTTTCGTACTGCGTTTCCTCCATATATCCTCTGTGCGTGAAATAAATGTTGTAACAGCTGCTGTAAACCACAGACGTTTCATTTTTTACTGTTATAAACAGACGTGTTATACCGGATCTGCACCTGCCAACAATAAACCTATTTCAAGCGTCCATCCTCTCCCTAACCTCTGGGATTTTGACATCGTATAATTCAGCCTTAGCTGACGATATTTTCATTTTTGGCATTTTGAAATGAAGGTATATTTTCTTCGTAATATTTTCATTTTCGCAGTTGAAAATTACGGTACATTGTCATCGTAACGAAGATCACATTTGTTTAAGAGGCCCGTTAAGTGACGCTTCAACTCCAAACTCGGCACACTGGGGAACTGAGGGTAAATTTTTGCTGCAACGTCTGGCAGCGTAGTGACGTGGCCGAGGGTGCATGAGAATAGTTAGGTATGAACTGCACTACTGATTGCGCATGGATTTTTTGTTACTTCAAGGCATGGATTTTTTGTTACTTCAAGGCATACATTTTCCTTACTATTTAAATACTCTCGACCTTCCGAGTTACCTCAAAATTTCTCATATTGAACGGCTTATTTTTCGCTAATAGATAAACTGTTCACTGCCGACAGGAGAAATTCAGTGCACCGCGAACAGTGTCCACCGGTCTATTCTGAGCATTCAGACTATTCATGATTATTTGCAACTACGATCATTTAGTTTCTTATTCAAATAATGGCTGGCTCAAAAATTCGTTCGCACATTGAAGAAAGCCATAAAACTATAGTGTGAGTCGATAAAATTATTTAATTACATTCGTGACATCGATATGATTTGACATCGATATTCACTTATCAAATGATTTCCAAAAAAAAAAAACAATCACATGGTTACTTTAAGAGGTAGCTGAGAGCTTTCTCTGCTCTTAGCTAGGCCCAACTGACCGTGCTTATTCCCCCATAATAGAGGGGGAGGAAGGAGCAGGTAAATAAAAGGAAAGAGTTGAGGAATTTGCCTGCTGCGCTCAACCCCATGAGGCTCAACCCAATTCCCTCCCTACCTCCCCATTGTTCTGACATTGTCCTCCCCTACCTCAATCGTCTTCTGTGTTGTTATCTCAGCCGGTTATCGTTGCCTCAACAACGCTGCCGAGGGATGTGGTACGGTATCGCCGTACCAAATTGTCACGGCATATAAAACCAAATTGTCACGGCGCTGTAAAAATACCGTCAAAAGTTTAGCAATACAGACATGCAAAAAATTCCATTTAGATTATATTTTACAGTCGCATTCACGGACTTTCGAAGTTCGCGCTACGCAACCAAAGCAGAACTGCGTGTATAGACTCGAGACAACAGCGAGCCTTGTGGAACTCAGGACAAGGGTTGAGAGGATGAGTGGGAAAGGGGAGGGTTGAGGAGTAATATATTGCTGTAGGCTGATGGCAGTGTCGGAGTATGGTACGTGTGTCCCCTCTCCTACCTACTATAACTATGCATAACTGTATAGTTATTAGCTGCACTGTATAGTTATAGGATGCACTGTATAGTTACAGGCTCCTTTGTATTCTTTTATAAATTTGTTGATGGACTGACTGACGGGTATCATTCATTATTAGATATTGTAACATAGCGATGTTAACTAATTTATAATTTGTAACATTGAAATGTCAACGTTATTTGAATATTTACTCATGAATTCATGGACAACACCATCGTTAATATCGCTCCCAATATTTTTACTGGTTGCAAACTAATTATTTTATTATGATTTTATTTATTTAATTAGAAGCTCTTCCAGAGAGATCAATCGCAATATTAAGTGCGAGAAATTTCAAATCATAAAATATGGTAAAATATGGAGAGATGTTCAGACAGTTTGCTGATTTGATCCTCACTTCAGCCTCCATAGAAATTCGATAGGTAAGGGTATCTGATCTCCCCTACGAGTTCACCCTCAATCCATCATCTACCCACCACAATTGTAAACAAGCTTGTGATTTGGACCTCGCAGACATTGGCAGTGTTTATGGTTGTTCGTTGGCGAGTTTGCACTTTAAATCCTGCCCCTCTCCTCTCATTCTCACCCCCAAACAATGTCACTCTACATCCATGCTTATAATCCATATGAGTGTAGAATTTTAATCTTGAAACGTTAAAAAAACAACAGTGGAATTGCTTACTACATCACATCGTTATTTTTGATGCGATTATATGTCATGCCAATATTCAACAGTTTAACATTATTTTTGCCTAAAAAACAGTGAACAGGTTAGAAAAAAACGCTAGTGAAAATGTAAGCTTATACTGTAATCACTGACCATGTACAATGTACTGCTACTGGTTAATTCTAATTCTTATGTAATTTTTACTGGAATTAATAGGCAGTTTTATTACTCAAAAGATCTCAGAGTAATTATTGGCGGTAAATTTTTGAAGTACCCCCTTTTTTGTCGCTTTCTATGAACTTCACGTTTTCTATTAAGTTTTCCAAAAAAATCATCCGAACAAAATCTGCCATTATTTCGGTTTTACATATATGTGTGAAGTTTCAGAAAGATCCGTTAGTAAATGTAGAAGTTTTTCTGGAGGGTAGACGCCCCCCTTAGCTGGTTGACGCTCTTATACAATTCCCCGACCTGATGTCATGATTGTCATCAAACATAAAACAAATGTTAGGGCTGATGTTGAAAGTGTACGAATGCCGTCTGTATGTCCGCAACATACTCTTGTAAATAAGTTAAATGAACGGCAAAGCAGTGTTAATTTTTAACCACTGTCTACGGGCGACTTACCAGGAAAATTTAGCAATTTACTGCATCCTGCTGCCACCTGATCTTTGTCAAGACTAATTTCAGAGCACTTATTCCCGTTGTCCCTTATGATGGATGGGAATACCCTCAGCAACGTGCAAAAACTCTTAAGAATGAGAAAGAATCAAGGACGATGCAAACAGTGCCGTAATGACAGGGCGTAACATAGCACTTAAAATGATACATAACGTTCATATGATCCACTCACCTGGTCCATAAGTACGCTGCGTCTAAGTCCACTTGGAGAGGAGAGGACGCTGTCTCAGCACAAGAGAAAAAGGAAACCAGTTACAATTTTGGGTTTTTGAAAGGTAGTAATGAAAGATGTTTCATTATCACACATGGGACTCATCAAAATTGTATTTTTACAAAATATTTACTAATTTTACAATTAAGGTCGTCCACTAAAATCTACACGGAATTTCTTGGTCATTCATACGATATTGATCAAGATTAGCAATTAAAGGAGGAAAATAAAGCACTTAAGTTTACACATTAACATCGGCGATATTAAGACAGGATATCTAGATATGACTCGCCTTTAGAAGTCGTGTGAGTATCCGCAGATATTGCGGCCAGACTGGCCAATACAGCAAGCAACACATGAAAAGTTCGATGCATTCTGAGAACTTTTCCTTCAGTCGCACACAATGGATATGGGTTCGTTTTGCACGAAAATTTGATCACAGAGGCAAATATGGCGCAGTCTTTCACCGATGTTAATTTATCTGGTCAAGAGTTGATGTTGGGATCAAAAGGACACCTACATCAGCACACTGCTGATAGCAGTTGAAAATCTTACAATTAATTAGGGGAGCGTCTGCCCCAAAATCGAAACTTATGACTTTTTCGGTTTTTATACTCATCTTAAAGCTTACATTCTGACGCATCCAACGGCACCAAAACCACCTCTGTACGTTGATTTATGCGTTCACGACAGATCGCGGGAAGGTTATGGGTGGTGGAGTTCTCTCACATTTAAGATGGGCCGAAATTACCGGTAGTACACTTAAATAGCTAGTCTGAACACGCTGTGCTTCAGTAATCCGCCTGAAGTCGTACGGGATAGTTCTCGTGCAGTCGTTCGCACCATCCTTGACAGAAATTGAGCTCCAGTATCGTCTAGTCTTGCAATCTTGCACCCTTGAATGTCTATTTCGGGGCGCGCCCGACTTTGTCGGGCTCTACTGAAAAGTAAACTTATTATCACTGCAAATCTAACTCCTCCTAGAGTTTTGAAGCTACATCAACGAGAGATATACCGTTCGAATCGCAAATAAAAGATCTACAGATGACGCAGACGTTTTTTTCTAATTTCGTTATAGTTTGGATTTTATTCTGCGAAAAGGGGGGTGGCGGGGGTAAAATGAAAAAATTTCCGAAAAATTCATGAAAGATGCTCCCATACCCACAAATTTAAGAATTTCAAAAACCGTCTACCTTAGTTTTAGATATGGTCTTTACAAATCGAATGATATGTGTCTCGATATTGTAGCTAGAAAATCGTAGGAGGAGATAGATTTCTACAGTACCCCCTTTTTATCCGTTTTCTAAGAATTTCCGGTTTTCTTTCATTTTTTTTTCGAAAAATTCACACGAACAAAAAAGACTTAGAATTCCGTTTTACATACGTGTACCGAATTTTGAATCGATCCGTCGATAAATAACTGATAAAATTTGGGGCAGACGCTCCCCTTACATGTGCGTACAGCAAATTCACGGGATATTTGATAAGAGTAGTATTATAATGAACCCATATATTTACTACCGCACAAGCGGACTTGGGTACAAGTTGACAACGCCACACGTTAACTAACGCAAAATTTAACTATAATGAGTTAAGCTGAAAGAATTTAATAGAGTTTCTTATGTATTTTTAAAATTTACAGACATTACTTTATTATTCGGATTTAGTTTAAGACGCATGTGTAACTTTTTTATTTCTTATCAAGTTTGCTGGACGTTCCCCTAATGAGTTGATAAAGTTAGTTATTACTTTGATTGTAACGAAGTTTGAAACTCGATCATTCATGCCATACAGTGAATCCTAAATCGAATTTGTGTATTTTAAACAGAGCCACAAGTTTCCACTGTCTTGAGTTATTAATGGTGATAAATTTGAACGATTGCAACAATAAGTTTCATACTATCTTTTGGATTGGAATTTTATAATTTAATTCTAGTCTTTTTTTCTGTCCACTTCATCTCATGTCACAGTTTGCTTCTCTATATTTTACTTTTTTAACGAATAGCTGCTTTGACAAACAACCATGATTAACGCGTTGAATTGTATTCAGAAGACTAATACGGGTTATAATAATTTGAAGTCACGACAACGCGTACGGTATGTTTCTTGCACACGCTGAAATATTTTGTACGAGCGGATTTGATTTTCTGCGGCGTATGTAATGTGAAAGCAAAAAAGTAAATGGTTTTGTATTGGTCTGATCTTTGGAACTGTCGTTCAGTTGCAGGAGTAGAATTCATTTCATTCTATAGAGAAGGGTGTAAAAAATACTAATATTCAGCATCAAATAATATCGCTTCGGCATCGACTAATATAGATTCGACATCGATCAATAGAAATTCGGCAACAATTAATGTAGATTCGAGCCAGATCAATGGCTATTCGATATAAATTAATGCAGATTCGGCTTCAACTGCTGTAGATTCGACATCGTTCGATGCTGATTATTCGATTTAACAAATTATCGGGTGCAGAAACTTCGAAGATCTTCGCTGAATCGGCATAAAAAACTCCTCTATAATCAGTGTTGCGCCACGCGACATTGCGCTCCACGTTGCCCACTCTGAATGGGGTTTCGTCCTAGTCGATCGAGCAAGAATCTGCATTAATATTCTCGATCGATCATGATCTGTTTGGCTAGGTAACGCACAAGTTGACTAGTGCACGAGTTTACTAAGAAACAAGTACGAAGGGAGGTACAATATTACCTACTCAAGTTTAGAGATGAATCGAATCAAAACGCAGGGATATGGTTTCATAGGGGGACGACCTCCTGGGAAGGTTCAAGTATATTTTATGGCCGACACAATGCGCACTGCAAATAATACGAGTATATAACTCACACTAAGTAAGGAAAAAAAGATTACATAGAACAAAACTTCAGCAGAGTTACCGTAAATGGAGGGAAGTAATATACGTTGGGACAGATCTAAATTATCGCGGAACTAACGAATTTTGAATCTTGTTACATTGTATCCTGAATAATTTGAGGAAACGGACGCGGCGACCTGTGATATCAGACTCCGGGTATCAGGTTCATACAAGAACACAATTCTCGACACCATTCGATACGATAGATATATACATGCATCTTTTTACGTGTCATTTTCATTGCAAATACTTCAACATAACTGATGATACTTCGTAGCAGGTAACCTCAGTAGATAATGACTCGGGTGCCCAGGGGTCGTCAGCCTCTTCAGCTAGGGAACCTCAGTAGATAATGACTCGGGTGCCCAGGGGTCGTCAGCCCCTTCAGGGAACCTCAGTAGATAATGACTCGGGTGCCCAGGGGTCGTCAGCCCCTTCAGGGAACCTCAGTAGATAATGACTCGGGTACCCAGGGGTCGTCAGCCCCTTCAGGTAACTTCAGAAGGTTACGCTGCCCTGAGGGATGACGACTAATGCTGAGTACTAAATTAATAACTTTACCGACGGTTCCTTTCACGTAACGTGGGTGCCATCTAGAAAATTTATTGCAACACGTTTACTGGCAATGAACAACGTTATTGCATAAAATAGAAACGATGGTTAGACGTGATATACAATTAAAAAATCCTTGCACTACTTATAATGATGACAAATAAATTGGTGCACAAATCAAAACTCTGAAGAAGGCGGTAAAATTAAATCATTTAGGTGCAGAAATGGAAGAAAAATCATAATTAAATCGAGGGAGAAATGTACACAAACCAAAGAGTGTGATGTGAGGTGACAGAAATGCTTTTGTTACGTACAGTTGACTGAAGAACTGTTGTAAGACCGCACTATATAACGTCTCGATGCGAGATTGCCATGGCAATAAGGAGACGAATTGATGCAAGTCAACTATCCTTCATTTACTTACAAAATCACATCAAGTTCTTTAAAACTATTGACATTGACATAGATACAATAGCTTGAAGGAACAACCAAGTTCGTGCATTCTGATCATTGCAATCCTTACGGTCTGTGAATGGTCATCGAAAGGAACACTATTATAGTAAAAAAATAATAAGCAAAAACATCAAATCGAAACTAAATTAATTAAACATAAAGTCGAATTTTAAATTAAATTAAATTAAGTGGCAAATGTTAAAAATAATTTTGTGACTCAGTAAATTCATTTTAGTGGATGAAAATTTACTGGCTTAAATAAGTTAACGAAAAAAGAAACATGGAGGAAGAAACAGAATAGAGAATTATTTAAAAGTTGCAAAAGTACGCTTTCAATATTTTTTCTTTGAATAATTTCGTTCAAATTTAGTAGATTTATAGAAGAGTTTACGGTACAATTAAAAACCCGAATTGAAGTAGGCTATCACCAAGCAATATAATTGTTTTCAACAATTCGCTGCAGCCTATAACCTTCAAGAAAAGCTTTGATCGCAACTGCTCAGACAATCAACTGTTGTGTAGTAGTATCATCTCACATTATATTAATTTAGACAACCTCCGTTCACAGGTCGACCAAGGCAATGGAAGCAGTTCTCCAAACAAAATCCTTAACATTGAACGCGAACACGGTTCATTCTAATGGCCGTCTTCTCATTCTCGGACCGCCTGCGCCTGTACCACCAGCCACATGCACGCAGGCTCATCCGCAAGCGCGGTATAGAAAATAATGCATTCAATTCAACGAGAATTGTCAACACAATCGATGGAAGAACCCTTTACTTTGTTAAATCGTTATTATTTGTTAAATCATTACATAAAATCATTATTCAGAATTCATTTTTTATAGTTACAATAATTTAAATCATATGCAAAAGTCTGATTTGGCAAATCTATGCAGAAATCTTTATGTTCATTCGACTTTTTTGGAAATCTGCACAACTAGTATTTTGGAAATATAGTACGTTTTTTGAAATCTGTACAACTAGTATTTCACTCATGTGAGATTCAAACACTCGCACAAAAACATAAACACATGATATATCATCCGCCACAAAAGAAATAAATCTACATCAGGAGGGAAAACTTGAGTCGCCATCTCGATTATCATGCAATTCACCTGCTTCGTAATGAGCCACGAAAAACACCGCCTTATTGTGCCCATGCACGCTGAAGACGAGGGGTCGGGTACACGATGCACTCAAGATGGAGGAGTAACGTCTCCTCAACTCCAAAAATATATTGTTTGAAACAAAGTAGAATATTAACAAAATAAGCTTCCGGCTGTATCCTCAGGATATCAGGATTCAATACCAACATTTTATAAATCTGCCCACCAAATAAGGGAGACCTCCCTGACCTACCCGCCTGGACCATGAGGCTTTTGGAGGAGGGTTATGTTTTCTAACGGTGGTTGGAAATGAATAAGATTTTCCGTCCCTCTTCCTTAATCGATTGATGCAATGGTATATCACGTAGGGTGGAGTGAAGAATCTTAAGTTTCCGCTATTTATTGAAGAAAGTCGGGCTGAAGAAAGAATCCGCCGATCAACACCTGTATCAGTGATGGTCGTGAGAATCGACATGGCATGAACGCAATGGAATAACAATATCAAAGAATACAAAAAATACAAATGATTCAATTATGACAGTTACACTGAAATGTTTATTGCATTAAAAGAATTTAATTGTAGTGAAGAACTTAGCGTCTTACCCCCTTAGCAGATATTCACACCCCACGACTTCGTTCAGAAAAATGACTAATACGCGATTGGCAAATGGTTCTCCACTGGCGTTCTTAACAAAATTCACAATATTTGCTGGTACGATTTAAATATAATAATATGTTAATATTTACTAAATTTTTTCATCATTCAGGAATTACACGAGTGTTATTCGTGCTCAAAAATTGATGATTAACTGACTGGATATTTTTATAATGGTTTAATGATGAAATTGATGAAATCCAAAATAAGCAATCGAGATCAAGATAATTAGGTAAGATATTGTTACAGAGGTCGATAATCACGAGTTTGGAAGTTTAATAAAATTAATTGTGACATTCAAGGGGAACATTATTGCGAGATATAAATTCGAGTCACTACAGGCTCCTGTGGCTTCGTATCCTGCACCAGAATTGAAACATTCATTTCCATTGTAAACGATTTCACAGCGCCGATGATCTTAATTTTAAATTCACATTAAAAAATTAACATTTTTTTCAGACAAAATATATTTTACTAATATAACGGATTTTGAATGGCCTAACTTTACTGATTTCAAAAACTATTAAATCAGAGACTATAGACGAGCGAAAACACGATTATCACCGTCGAATCCTGATCTCTGCTCGACGACCTCAGCAGAGGCGCAGTCTTGAACTGAAGAAAGTTTATTTTTCCTTATTTATTTTAGTTTTGCCGATTCGTACGTCGGAAAGTTACATGAACATTATTAACAAAATAATATTTGACAAACTAATGTATTAGTACAAGAGCGCATCAAAATTAAGTTAAAGAGCCAAGCGTCAGGCTCAGTGAGAGTATCGCGACTCCTGCATTTAAGGTGCAATTATTACTCAATATACAAATATTTAATTATCAAAAAGGCATCATTTTAGAACGATCAACCTGTTACATACATTCAGCGAATAATTGTATTTTATAAAAAATGGCCATGAAACTAATATGGTTGCTCGAAATACAAGGCTAGGGATGGACTTTACTACCCAGGCAAGTGGCCCGAATCTGCTTTGCTTGGAGGCGGCACTTCCTCAAGGGAGTGATAACCGATACACCTTTGAAATAAAACTTTAATTAATTAATTATTTAATTAAATTAATTATTTAACAAATCATCAAAATTAAAAGTAAAGGGACGAGGGTTTTACAGGACCTACAACCCTAAAATTTGGTTGAGAATGCAATATTTAATTTTGACTTAAATAATTAATTTATCTCATTTAAACCCATCACCGCTGTTCCAGTTCGCGCCAGAGGTCATCAGAGTCAGCCACAGAAGCTCTATCGTTGAGAACAAGCTTTGCCCCGCAGAACAAAGCAGAACCGTCGGAAACAACGCTCTCGCTACCAAGAAGATCCAACTCTAGAACGCGATCATTCTGATTCTCGAGACGCTCATCCCTATTTTTCACCCTGCGTTCGAGAGGTGTCATGGTTTTGGATGGACCAACTTGGGCTGACCTCCCACGGTTCTCAGATGTGGTTCTTGCAGAGCTCATGTCAGAAGCCGATTCGTACTCGTCGGTGCTCTCAGGAATGGAGTAGGGCGTATCAGGCCGGTCTTCCAAAAAGCGAGTTAATGGACTACGCATATCGACGCGTAAAGTTGGAGGTCCAAGACGGTCGACACCGTTCAAGTGGTCAGTATAATCTCTTTCTTGGTCGAAGCGAAGGTACATATTTTTCTTGATGCCATCAATAGCTTTTTTAGAAAAGGTGTACATGACACCCAAGACAATCATCGGGAGCACGACGCCCGCAGCGAGCGCCACAAATATCGTCCAAGCAAACACGTGGCTCGTCTGCAGCAGACGGATCCTGGAGGCCGTGGGGCACCGCCAGTCCTCGAGAGCGAAGGGCGCCTCGTTGCGCGTCGTGAGGAAGTAGTCGCCTGGTATGGCGCTGCGCGTGAACGAAACCACTCTCCGTTATTTACTTCAACCCGCGATCTGGCGCTTCTTGTAATGACAATAACTATTATAAATGAGATTTTTCTCTATTCCTACCTGGTGCTGCTTTAACGAAATCATGCATTAATATGTATATAGTAGTTGCAGCGTTTATTAGGCCGTGGGCCTACCGCCGATCCCTAACATCGCAGAACATTCACAGCTCGCTGCGGGTCTCGAACACGCAACTCACTGCTCCAATTCTTTGCTTAACCGTCCGGCCTCCTCGTCGATTCTCACCAGAAATTGGCGCACAGAGCTTGGATCGAACCCGCAGCATTGGCACTCCAAACCACTAGGCCACCCTGACCCTCGTCATTTTATGACGAGATCGACTATACGTGCAACTTTCAAAAAGTTTCATGACACGTCTCGAGTTTATCTCATCAATTTATGAGCTGAACTCGAAACCCGAGTCGTACTAAAAGTGGAAGCTTCTCTTTACGCCAGTTACTCTTGTCAAGCATTGTTGTCGAACGCACACACATCTTTGCAGACTCTTTAATTGCATTTGAACGTTTGCACAAGTTTGGAGCCGCCTCTAATTGTTTCTTGAGAAATTGTTCTCAAACATTCGACAAGTCCTAAGTTTTACACCAGGATTATCGAAAAATTTGTGCTGAAACTTTGAATTTCAGTGAACTCTAAACGCAATTTTCAGCGGCAGGTGTAATTTTTTAGCAAGCAAATCACTAAAGTGTAATCTTAAAATTTTAACGAAGAATATCCGTCAAATCAGCATGGTTCACATCATATTGCTTAGCATGTGTCAGACACGGTACAGTCATATATTCTTTTTTAATGCATTTATATAGAAGCATTCACACCAGCCGTGCAAGGCAGCTGCCATGTCAGGAATAGGAAATGCACTACTAAAGAATATCAGACTGGACCATGACTGGCGCGTGCCCGCATGGTGTGGATTTGGTTATAGTTCTCTCCATATATGCCGCTTGCACTGAACGCACATCAAATATCAACGTTAATAATGAGGCGTTAATCAACGTTAACAATAATGAGGCGTTAATCAACGTTAATAATAATGAGGCGTTAATCAACGGATTAACGCCTCATTAAGAACCAAATGGCCTCACGATGCAACGGATTAATGCCTCATTAAGAACCAAATGGCCTCACGATGCAACGGATTAATGCCTCATAAATTTAAATCACTTTTCCTGTTAAGTTTGTGTACTTACATACATTAAAATACGATTTTTCAAGTGTACGAATATTTATTTCCCCCACTGTATATGCCACTTGCACTGAACGCACAACAAATACTGAATGCCTTAGAAGATTCGTAAGTTTCACCGCCAGTGGCGAAGCAGCCGAAACTGTTCCAGAACATGGTTTGCCAATTTTGTTCGGGACGAGTCCAGGAAGAATCTTAATTGTTAGCTAACAGCTCACGCAAACTATGCTCGGGCAACACCCAATCCACTCTCTGGTAGCGCAGAATAATTACCAGATCTCGCAGAATTATTATTCCCATGATGTTTGGTTATCTTTTGTCTTAATTTCAACATAAAAAGTCGATTGAATAAGTAGAAGTACTTGAAGGTTCAATTGGAGAAAGGTACGTATAAGTAGTCACTGACTGGGAGTTTGTTTTGTTGCTATAATTCTTGCAGTGGCTGCATTTGCTTATATCTTCTGATCAGTTATACCAATTTACA
Source organism: Hyalella azteca (assembly GCF_000764305.2). NCBI lineage: Eukaryota > Metazoa > Arthropoda > Malacostraca > Amphipoda > Hyalellidae > Hyalella > Hyalella azteca. Next base: position 331,480 of record NW_025947115.1, on the reverse strand, counting down.
GTAACTCGACTAGCATTAGATAGTGCAATACTGCAACAATACCACAATGATGAAGTAAAGCAGGTACGACCATATTGTCGGAATAGAAGCGGTTTCAAATTCAAGGTTTATGATGCGCCCGCCTCCACGACGCCCGTGTAACGTTACTACTTGCCCCTTAGTATTCTGAGTTCGATCATTTTTAGCTTACTAGTAGGAAAATAGAGATAGAGTGAAGACTTGTAGGAGTATTAGGTAGGGTGAATAACCCTGCAAGGCTCAATGATCCCCAGTATTAGTTATACTGGGTCGCGCAGTTTCGTTTATGATCCGTTAAACCAGTCAGTCAGTGAGAACTTCTGTCTAGTTTATGATCCATTAAACCAGTCAGTCCGTGGGAACTTCCGTCTAGTTTATGATCCGTTAAACCAGTCAGTCAGTGAGAACTTCTGTCTAGTTTATGATCCGTTAAACCGGTCAGTCAGTGAGAACTTCTGTCTATAAACTGGCACGAGAGGCAAGGCGATCAGAGTCGTATCGAGATGAGGTATGTTTCCGAATGGCCTCACGATGCAACGGATTGACGCCTCAAGAAGAACCAAATGGCCTCACGATGCAACAGATTGACGACTCATTAATAATCGAATGGCCTCACGATGCAACGGATTACCGCCTCATTTCTCTCATCTCTCTTATCTCTACAATAAACTTTCCTAGTAATTATGGAGTTCCTATGCCAATATTGTGATGTGGCTGGACCAGGTCAGTGCAACGGCTCGAAAGTTTTCCAGGTGATGTTTTGTCTAAATAATCTTGAAAGAGAATATTGGCGATCCCCTTATCTATGAGAAATGCTCAATAAAACACCAAGAATTTGCGTCATTAGAGTTGACATGAAGTGTTCCTGGGACTAAATGATAAGAAGATACTCTAAACCCTCTAATGGCAGGTGAAGCGACAGACAGAAGACTAAGATCTACGCAAAAGGTTCTTTCAAACTTAGAAAAATCCATTGGAACAAAACCTGTGCGATGAGTTCTAAATCCTGATGAATCGCAAACCTAAAGATTCATGTGTTTATTTAGAGGCTCAGGGCACTCAGGCGGCACCCAATCTCTCGTAACGAATATTTTTGGTAGGAAAACAATACGTGCCGAAGAAGCAGGACCTTTAATGTACTCTTTCCGCAGCATAAACATGCATCATAAGCCAGGGTATTATATACCTACGCATATAAATGAACTTTTACCAATCGACGTATAACATTGGCGAGAGGATGAACTATTTATACAAAACTAATGAAGTAATTCCACTCGACTATCACCATAACGTCATAAGGCCGGTATTTAAGAGTAGCCTATTAAACACCTGCAATTAAATAATAATTATTGATGGCAAGCGACGCCCAAAACAGCACTATAATCGTCTTCAGGCGAGCTCCTTCATATAATATATAATATCTCAACTTATTTATAGATAACCTTCCAAGAGGAATCAATAGAACAATTAAGAACAGTAAAGTAACAATTCAAGCTCCGAATTATCCTAATATATCGCGAGATATCCCAACACTAACTTGATCATCACAAATTCCATGACAGCTTTATAATAATTTAACTAATTATCTTGAACGGAAAACTCCGACACCGGCAAGAAGGCCGTAGCAACGATGTGCGTCGGAGACATGAGCGGTCAGTATAATGAATATCGATATGATAGAAGCAAATAACGTTCAAATGCAATACAGGTACGAGTGTACGAAGCGTGCATCATAAACAAAAATCAGTTTGAAGTTTTCAAGAAGCGGTGCAGATATATCAAAGATAATACAAAGCGTAACTCAATATGAGGAATTAGAAAATAGCCACATAAATTCCTTTCATAATAGAACAATGTTGATTATGCTTATATATAACAAATTAAAACTACCACAGAGCTCAATACGGTCACAGAAAAATATTCAATTTAACTTAGAGTAATTTTGTACGAATAAATGGAATGCCAATTAAGATAAATCCTACAAATCCTTTGATATAGAACAGACCTACAGAAACATACACGCTCATATGGCGACATACCAATTCGTTGACAGTCATACATGGTCTTCTCAATTGTCTAATTACCAGCAAATCAAATAAAAAACTAGTTAGAGGCCCACAAGCACACTAGCCACGCAGGTGTCTTGCACCACAAGTCCTCACATCAACATCACCAACAGCATTAAAGGTCTCATCAATCATCATTAATTAAGCAAAATCAAATTCATCACCCGCAAGGTCAAAGGTCATCACCCGCATTCATCAAAGTCTTTAATGACCAGCACGTAGAAGCTGACAAGAAATAGCAGCGACATTACAATTAAGTAACATATATTCAGGAACCAAAGAAACGGACTCTGCAGACAATTCAATCATTATATTAATAATCTTTAACCACATTGTTCGGGAGGCATGTTAATTTTCTACAATACGCGCCGTCCAGTACCAGCTCAGCAGTGGGGGTCGAAGCACCGCGCGTAAGACAGTTTCTTTAATGACGGGGAGACAAGGACATCGAAGTTAAGAACAATTCTTAAGGTTTCACTTGCCTCGAGTACAATGCTAATACCAACTTAATTAACTGCATCTCAATCACGCGGAGTACAAGATGTGAGAATTGTGTGACATTTTGAGAACATTTGTTACGCTGTGAGCTGGAACTCTCCAGGCTTCTTATGAGACTAAGGCTAGCACTTGTCTGAATACGCCAGTTTGCAGGATTTTTACTGAGCGGCGACATACTAACAATAATTGGAGTATAATGGCACATCAAATAATCCTTCTGATCAGAAAAATGTGCATACATGTTGTGAGCATCAGTGCTCTTCATTAGATGGTTACAACACCCAACAAATGCTGTACTACATCAGCCATGCGACGTTAAATAATATAATTCATGATGGTGCTTGGAATTAATAATTACCGTCCACTTCACGAATCAGCAGGTTATTACACTAAAATGAAAAAAACAAGTGAACAAAAAATCCTCAACTTTTGAAGAGGGTATTATTGGTACGACAAAGTCCGAAAATTTCAAGCCACGGTAAACCATGTTCTACAGTCACAAGTCACGGTCAGACAAGTTCGACAGTCACAAGTCACGGCCAGCCCAGTTCTACAGTCACAAGACACGGCCAGTCAAGTTTGACAGTCACAAGTCACGGCCAGCCAAGTTCTATAGTCACAAGACACGGCCAGCCAAGTTAGATCACAAGGTAACACTGAGCTTTTAAAAGGTCACATAAATGCCACGACGGACTTCATAGTACAATATTCTCGAGTGAATTTATTACTGAAAAAAGGCAAGACAATCTTATTCACGGATACCTCCGACCAAATACCAGAGTGTCCAGGGCGCTTCCTTCAGACGTCGACGGGCCTGCTTACGATGCCGGCGAAGCTGCGAGCGACGCCGCCCAGAATGGAGGAGCTTCGGCCTTCTTCCTGACCATCCACGACGCGGTCCTGGGGCGCGTCCCCGAGCAGGGGGTCGGTCATGTCTGCGCCCTCAGCCTTCCTCTTGAAGATCCCCTTGACTTTAATGCAGACGAAGGCAGATATGGCCACGACCAAGATGAGCACGGTGATGATGATGGCCACGATGGCAGCCGCGGCGACCTCAGCGTGGCGTTCTCGGCTGGGGCAAGACTTGTCCTCAATGGCGTATGGAGCCACCGAAGTCGTGTTCAGGTAATAGTCCCCGGAGGAGCTGGGTAAAAACATCATGGAAATACTTTTCTTTGCTTGCAACAATTATAGACACATTTGTTCAACTGCCGCAGCATCCTATCACAAAAAATTCTAGCATTTAAGTCAGTTAGTTTTATTTTTATATTCATAACGTTAAGAAAATGCAGCTCGTGAGCGGAACAGGCACCACACGTTCAGTATCTTGAGTCATTTTAGTTTTTAACATAAAAAGTAGCTTTAAATATCCCTTCGATTGTAGTTATTTAGACATGGTATAGCACGATCACGATACCGCTACTCGCTGCACCCACAGAATGATCGGTTGAACTATCCGCGTGCCTCACGAACAAAATAATGAGCTTGAAATTAACTCTAAAACCTAATCCGCGAAATTACTTGAGCACAAATCTGGGAAAAAACTTCTAATTTCAAATTTGCTCACGAATTCGTCGTTTAATGTGGCAATATATACGAGCTTCCAATTCTGATACAAAAAAAAATACAAAATGCGCTTTTGACTTCAGACATTCTTAAAGACTTTTTTCAGTAGATGCTGGGTCGTTTTTCCCGGCGCTTTCCATGCATGACTACAGAAAGTTGAGGAGTTTACTTGACTTATTTCGATTCCTTGACTCGCTCGGAAGGCACTCAATAATGAGCAGGTCTGCACTCGTGGACACACGCATATGTACATGGAGAGCGCAGTGCAAGTGCAGCTTGCACAAATACAGATATTGTCTGCATATATTTATACTGTCAGACCCTTGAAAATTTCTATGTCCAGCTGCTGAGGAGCGCGAGACAAGTTCTTTATAAATATATGCGTTCACCACATAAGTTGAACATAAATATAACATCGCCGACAATAAAGAGCAAAACAATTTCATGCAGTCAGGGAAAAAACTTTAAAAAAAACAGGCTGATTCGAAGCAGGAAGTAGAGAAACATAATATAAGCAAGCGAAAATCAAAAGGATGAACAAGCGAGAGATCTTCACATGAAGAAATATGAAGCGTCACATAAAAGTTTCAAGCTGACAAGTCACTTCGATTCCTGGAAGCGGTTCGGCATGAGAGCACGGAGGCAGGAACCGTCGGTGCGCTGCCCACGCTAGAACTTAGAAACTCGGAACGGCAGAGACGTCCTAGCAACGGTGGTAGGCGACATCATGTCCGAGACTCGGGGCGGCAGAGACGTCCTAGTAACGGCGGTAGGCGACATCATGTCCGAGAACGGGGCGGCAGAGACGTCCTAGTAACGGCGGCAGGCGACATCATGTCCGAGACTCGGGGCGGCAGAGACGCCCTAGCAACGGCGGTAGGCGACATAGTGAAAAAGACTCGGGGCGGCAGAGACGTCCTAGCAACGGCGGCAGGCGGCATCGTGACAGAGACTCGGAGAGGCAGAGACGTCCTAGTAATAGCGGCAGGCGATATTGTGCCCGAGACGCGGCAGAGACGTCCTAGCATTGGCCGCAGACGAAATGGTGGTAGAGACTAGGGGCAGCAGAGACGCTCTAGCAATAGCGACAAGTGACATCATGGTAGAGACTCATAGTCACAGCAGCAGGCAACATCATGGCAGTCATGGTCCGAGAATTGCTGGTCAGGTGTATGCGCGCCATCGGCCAACAATAATTAATCAGAACAATCGGACCAACGAGCGCTGGCTCGCACGTTAATAATACCAAACGGCAGCCCAATAGGTCGTGATGATCTAAATTATAAAATATCAAAGATGATAACGACCAATCTTACTACTAACCAAGTAAAAACAGGAGGTATAGCAACGTATGGCATTGGATTCAAGTCATTAAGGAACAGCGCAATGATGCTGGTCTAAAATTACAATTAAAACCGTAAACGTACGCAGTTTCCGTCAACTTCGTGTTCAACAATACAATGTTTACTCTAGCGTGATATCTCGAGAATTGTTTCGCTCAGGCTTCGTAAACATGCTAATACAACGCAAATACAGCTAACATCAAAAAGATAACGATGACAACATGCAGGACATTAAACATAACTCGGTGAACCAGCCTAAGATCATCTTTGAGGTTCACGTTCGGAAAAAAGTTCATCCTCTAACAAAATTTGGACGCAGGACTGACCTCGCAACAGATGTCGCCCAGGACTCGGGGAGCCCGTAAATCAGCCGCTCTATGACCGCCTTGCTTAGGGTTAGCAGAGCAACCTCTGGAAAGCTTGCAAGCTCGGTATGACTAGGCTCGGCCATCTCTTTTCATACTCTCAGGCGATTATAAATTCAGAAAGGAGTTTCAGAAGAGGCCAGGCAAACCCAAAATAAATTCAAGTCAAGTGTAACGACTCTTGGCAGATGACTAGACGGTACTCGAATTTTGTTAGGGTTCCAGCAGTGAAAATGATTACTAGGCATAAACAATTGCTAGCAAATGTGCACCGATAAAGAGCGCGTCAAAAATTAATAGGCCATTAAAAGAACATTAACATATGGGGAACACAGTAATCAATTCCTACCGATGGATCAGAGCGTAAAAATTTCACTGCGAATAGAAAAATTTTGAAGGTTTAATATATATTGCTTGATCTAACTAACCATATCGAACAAACTGGGAATTCAAACTAATTTTTCTAGTCGATACATACACAAAGAAAATATAAATTAATCTAAATAGCTTGCACAAATTCAGCGGTAACGTGAACACTGAGAACTTTATTTGCTGAACACAACTGCAAATTGAGCAGAGCGAGGATGCAGGGTGAGCAGAGGGTGGCAGACTAGTACCTCAAATAAGCAGGCAGTGCACCAAGTGTGTCAGTACTCACCCGCTGTCGGCGAGGATGCCCATGTACTGAGGCAGGGGGCCGCAGTGGATGACGGGGTCGAAGCAGTAGGCGTGGTAGTTCTTGGCTGGGCGCGCCAAGAACTTTGTGCTCGTGATGTCGTAATCAAAACTTTCGATGAAATATTCCGTCACGATCGTGTGGTCGCACCTCAGCGAGCCTGTGGCGGGTGGGGGGCAAGAGTGGTTGGGAAGACGTGTTTAAATGAATGAACGCAGTGATGACATCTGAATGATGCACTGAGTTAAATCTCTGCATCTCATCCTTCCATTTCAACCACCGCGTTCACATATTCAGAGAGTTTATTCAAAACGACTTTCTTAGGTTCAGATCTCACGTACAAGCTTTAATTTAGCCCTAAAATGGCCTTCGTGCGCCATTTGACGAAACACTCCATTCTCATCAAAACATACCTAAAAAGAGATTAATGAATAGAATTGACGTATTGAAACAATAAGACAGAACTATGAAGAAATATAAAGAGCGGCCCACCGTCTCCAGCGTGGTGGCTCTCCGTCTTACTGCACACCGGCTGGAAGAAGCCCCCGTTAGGCCAGAAGTCCGTGTGGCCGATGCTCATGTAAATACCAAAGCAGTCCTAGCAAAACAAATGAGAATAAAATGAATGCCCAGCATAACAGGTGTTAATAAATAACTGGTCGACGACCAAGTCCACACATAATAGTTCAACCAGGTATTTAATAGCAAATAAAATAACCAAAAAGTTCACCATTTCTTATTAGAGAAAACGTTTCGGAGTCCAGCTCCATTGTCAGTTAAAAACTTAGATCACAGGTATAAATAATTAGTAAACTAAAATTAATATGCAAACAATTCACCTAAACTTGAGCATATTAGAACCGAAATCGAAAATAAAACGTATATAAATGAGATAACATGAGCACAAGGTACTATCTATTTACAATGTGTAGAGAATAGAGACTGTGAATGTCATTCAAACTGGGCTTCCATTTAAAATTATACAATGATTCTAAAATTCGTAGGTCAGAAACACCGGTTTTGGAGGCTAGAACTTCGCTTCTGGACACCGAGACGTTGCACTGTTCGGCATGAATACGTACAGCTGAATGAGGGGGATGCGCAAGTATGTTCCCTGTTCTGTAACTCCTGCCTCTATGCTCTGCAAGCCTAGTATAAAAATTGCGTGATGTCATGCCGGTATACGCAGATGCGTATTGCGCACAACTATATTGATAATCTAGGGATGTTCGCATAAAAACCGGGAGTGGATCCTTTTATCTGAAAAACGAGCTAATTTTAAAATTGTTCACTAGTGATACATGAAGATTTACATTCGGGATGTATTTAGAGCATAGATCTTTCAATTCCTTTGGTATAGTCTCAGATGCGGGACCAAAGTAAGGAAAAGAACAATTAACACCATTCCCATCGTCACGCTCGGGAACAACCTCAGCATTTTGTTTAGAAAAGAATTTCCTTATTTGAGTATACACCCATTGTGATGGAAACCCATTTAGTGAAAAGATACTGCGCAAATGTTAAAATTCAGTTAGCATAGATGGAAAGTAGAGCAAATTCGGAAGCCGCGGCTTAATAATGTTTGAATCTCATTCAATTCGAAACGAAAGGGACAAAAGCTAAAAATGCTGGTGCTTAAGCCAGTAAACGTAAATTTTCTGTAAACAGATGTCTGGAAACGGCAATCAGATTTTATGACTTTGCGATCAAGAATAGATAAATTATTGTTGGATTCAAGCTCCCTAGTAAATTTAATGGATTTCTTTTGAAGATTGCGATAATTGAAGAATATTTTTGTCTCCATTATTGGTTCTAAGGTGTCAATGAACTTGTCATAGGTTTGAACCGCAACTTTTTAAAACCTCTACTTTAATTAACAGTTTTGAACTCCGTTTTTGTATTTGCTGGCACGTTTTATAGATAAATTGACGGTTTCGGCATGTGTCTACCTCTCGGTCCTATCTTTGCCAATATATTAATGTGTTTTCACGAGGCTACATGGCTGGCCAACTGTCCTATTGATTTCAAGCCAATTTTCTATAACCGATATGCAGATGATACATTTTCAATTTTCAAACATCTCTCTCATGCGGGAATTTTTTTTTTCATCTTAATCTCCAACAAAAACCCATCAAATTTACTAGGGAACTTGAATCGAACAATAGTTTATTTTTTCTTTATTGCAAGGTCATAAAATCTTATGCCGTTTCCAGACATCTGTTTACCGAAAATAGACGTTTACTGGCTTAAGGACCAGATTTTTTTAGCTTTTTTTCCTTTCGTTTCAAATTAAATGGGATTCAAACGTTATAAAACCGCGGCTTCCGAATTTGCTCTACTTTCCATGCTATGCACACTCAATTTGAACAATTGGGCAGTATCTTTTCACTAAATGGGTTTTCATCACAATTGGTGTATACTAAAATTAAGAAATTCTTGTCTAAGCAATATGCTGAGGTTGTTCCCGAACGTGACGATAGGAATGGTTTTTATTGTTTTTTCCCTTTCTTTGGCCCCGCATCTGAGACTATGGCAAAGGAACTGAAAGATATATTCTCTAAAAACCTCCCGAATGTAAGCTTCATGTAATGCTAGTAAACAATTTTAAAATTAGCTGGTTTTTCAGCTAAAAGGATCCATTCTCTGTTCTTATGCGATCATTCCTAGTTTATCAATATAGTTGGGCGCAGTACTCATCTGCGTATGTCGGTATGACATCACGCAATTTTTATACTAGGCTTGCAGAGCCTAGAGGCAGGAGTTACAGAACAGGGAACATACTTGCGCATCCCCCTCATTCAGCTGTACGTATTCATGCCGAGCAGTGCAACGTCCCGGTGTCCAATAGTGATTATTTTAGGGTTTTAGCCTTCACAACCGGTGTTTCAGACCTGGGAATTTAGAAACATTGTGTATTTTTCAATGGAAGCCCGGTTTGAATGCTTGCAGTTTCTATCTTCCACAAATTGTAAATAGATAGTACCTTCTTCTCATGTTATCTCATTTATATTTGATTTATTCTCTTCTTATGTCAAGTTTACGTGAATTGTGTATTTTGTTTTTTTTTAAAGGCCTCCCACACTCACCATTCCAACAAAAAAAGGAATTGGTTTCATTAATTAAAAACAGGGTATGGTTTCATGTCAATGATCAGGGCCCCGACCTTAACGCCTCTGATGGTGGCCTACACCGACTCCGAGGGTCACTGAGCTGTGACGCGAGCGAGGAGCGGGCCCACGTCAAACTTTTCTCTGACTGCTGTTAGGATGCTAGCTGCATTGCCTCTCTGCACGGCCAAACCCAACCTTTGCTCCAACCATAGAGTCTCTCTACGTTCGCCGGACACCATCCGCAAACTGTCGTCCCCGGCCAGTCGTACATTATGTAAAACAGCATCAACTAGGCCACGGACGGAGTGGAGTGACGATATGAACGCAGGGAGCGCGATGTCCTTTGACATACGGATACCCAGACCTCCCAGCCGGACCGGCAACACAGCTTGTTCAAGAGATTCGCGCTCGTTGTTTGAACTCGCGCTGAATTGTTTGAACGTGGATTTCAGGTTACCTGAGTTCTAGGTTTCGAACTCTCCGAAAAGTTTTCCCTTATAATTGATCAACTTTTTGGCTATTTTCTTTTCTTTTAAATTCCTGGTCAATTTGCGATTCAAGCAAACAAGTGATCCTAACACATAATAGTTCAAACAGCGACCTGATCTCAGATGGAAGCCAATAATCCTACTGCTTTTGAGGTAGACTCAGAGTATGAATAAAATTCATTCCATGTTAATAGGAACGGGATAGAAAGGAACGGATGGTAAATAGTAGTGGTTAGTTATGGAAGTTGTAATTGACGCCACTACAACTGCCATTTATGTCTGTAGTTGCAGCTGATGGTGTGCAGTGCTGCGACCAAATTAAGGCATGATACTCACATACCACCTGTTCCAGTTGTTGGTGTGCTGTGCGGCGACCAAAATAAGGCATGATACTCACATACCACTTGTTCCAGTTGTTCCAGCTGTTGGTGTGCAATACGGCGACCAAAATAAGGCATGATACTCACATACCACTTGTTCCAGTTGTTGCAGCTGTTGGTGTGCATGATGTCGACATAGAGAGCATCGCTTTTGTCGAGGCGCTCTTTAGACGAAGTGTGCAAATATCTTTTGCTGGCAGGATCCAGGCCTGGAGAGACAAAATATCTTTCAAATAAGAATTTAATTCAGACAGGGAGTAAAAGCCATGGCAACATTATTTTCCAGAATAAAATAATGACCACGATACAATAAGAGAAATGGTCAACAACGATTTACCGTGAATGGAAAAAAACATCACTGCAAGTGCTGAGCTCTATCAAAATTTTATGTAATAAATTTAGAATACAAGCTTGGTAGAGAAAGGTGTTTTCACATGCAGGACTCTTTCACTCAATAACCGGGCCGCGGTCAGAGTACAGACTCTTCGTGAGGGATCACTGACCGTGTTAGGACCAAGGCTGTTCGCGTTGTTTAACGCCTTAACAAAGGTGCTGAGAGAAAGAGAGTTTACCCTTGTGACTTTCAAGAGGCAACTGGATAAGTTTTAGAAGATCCTGGATTGTCCAGTTATGGGAAACTAACTCAGCAAGTGACAACCAACAGCATCTTGCATCAGCAGGCTCAAAGGAGGGCAAATAGATAGAACACGTTCAACGATACATCTGGGACCCGAGGGCGGGGTGACCTACCTATCGATGGCTTGGAGACGGAGGACGACGAAGGTGGAGCTTCAGCGTGACCATGGATTGTAAAGTCCTGAATTCATCATAAGGTCATAAGGTCACTTGAACGTCACAGGAACCCACATAACATTTTAGGAGTTTTTTCAAACACGCCAACGCATTGCAGAACGCGACATCGCACTCTTAGACTAAACAACTCTCCAAAAGCTTATACGGTAACAAAATTAAAACAAAACAAGGCAATTCTCACACTTATACGCAAATTATGCATATACCTATGCTATGCCAGTATTTATAACCCTGGATCCATATAATATCCTACTCAATCTCCTAAACTGCGTATTGACAAAGCAAATCCTGCAATGAGAGCAACGCAAGAGAGCACAAATCCAAGCCGGTAATGCCTGTATCCAAATAACTTGAGTCATCCACCTCAACGAATGCCAGGGGACCAAACTACTTGTATGAACGCAACTCAGCCTCTTAAATGGTTCGGCTAATTCCATCACCTCCACCGGCTAACACATGGGCGAATAGTCAATACTCCACACATCTATATCACATTGACCAATTCTACCATTCACGCACCCCATACAATTCATGAGAGACACCCACAAGTATCATACCAGATACGGTGTAAATACTCGGCCGTTCACAAATTACTTGACCTCTAGAACTACGTAGCACAAATAAACAACACGTGCAGATTGGGTCAATCTCATTTGGCTCTCTGTTGCGATCGTCATCTTCCGAAAACTCTTCACATTGCAACCTGTGCCTTTACTGTCAAGTGCCTACACACTGCAACTCTTAAGGCCCGTTTACACTAGGGGCAACGATATGGGCGGTGAGGCGCTTGCTGCGGAGCCTCACCGCCCACAACCGTTCACACTTATTTTTGTACGCGGGAGTTCGGCTCGGGACCGCGCGCTTCGAAGATTAGTTGCCAGTTAGACGTCCGTGAGGATAGATGTATCCGAATTTGAGGTCTGGGCCATTGTTCTCGGGTGTGCTGCTGTTTAGAAAAGATGTAGGCGTCGCCGTATTTGGGTGAAAAGTAGAGAGGGGCTCACACAATTACATTTTCGAAGAATTATCAGTTGCGAATGCATCAGACTTTCAAAATTATACTGGACTGTCAGCGGACTTGTTTGACAGTCTGCCAAAGAAAATAAGGCCACTCATCCAGAAGCAGAATGATGGGATTGAGATGGAATTCATATGCAATGAAATTCATTTCACGCTGGAATTGCGAACGCAACGTATGAATTTTCTTGCGAACCTCGTCAATAGTGACTTGTACACATAAGTTATTTAGGACTTCGACTATTTTCACCAGAGCTTGTACTTTTGCATTTCAACTTTTTTACTCCTTTTGACTGAACTCTACAGGCATTCATGGTTTATACAATGAACAATTAGCCTCTCTCCTAGAGAGTGAGTCCAAACAAGTGTGGCTTTGGTTGACATAGTGAAGGACCAGCGTATACATACAACCTCATTAGACCACAGACAGCCGTCTACTGACCGAGTACCACTGCGTGCAGCGCTTGTGCTGCATGAGGCGGGGCAACTGAATCGCTGGCTCGTCAATCGCCTCGTTGCCCACAAGAAGAGCATGTAGACACCTCAAAGAGGGGCGGTGAGGCGCCTGACGCCCGTGTATTGCCCCTAGTGTGAACGGGCCTTTACGAACACACATAGCGACCTGTGCCCATACAGCCAAGTGCCCCTACACAGCGTCCGGTATCCCCCTTACAGCTGTGGTCTGAGCCGATGTGGATGGCTGCGTTCCCACATGACGCGAAGTTCAAGGCGTGACAACCAGGGGTAAAAGCAGCGAGAAAATGGACGCAGGAAACGACAATGTATACAAACGAAGCAATACGAAGACAAATAAGATGGTAAGGCAATGACCTGTGATGCGCCCGAAAGGGTAGGGGCTGTTCTTGGCTGCGAAGCCGGCGATGTGAGCGCCCAAGTTGAGGCCGATGGCGTGTAGGCGCGTGTAGTCGAGACCGCGCACGGCCTGCAACGTCGTCAGCAGCCGCGACACCGCCGCGCCAATGCCGGGAACCGTATCTGTAATTAAACATGTTTGTTACGTTAGGTCAATAGTTAATATTGCGGTCATTTTGAGTCATAGGCCTAACTTACGGGACGTCAACAAAGCAAAGCCAGTAGTTAATATTGAGGGCAACTTGGGCCCGCTTTGTAACTCACCGGACGTCTCATTGTAGGCAAGCTCGGTGAAGTTGTCCCCAGACGCCCACTGCACGGCGATGACGTTGCTGTTTCCGCGCGCCAGTATTTCTGAAATGAGCACATGTCAAGCTTCAGTGAGGGGGGGGGGGAAGGGAAATTTTATAGGGTTAAGCGTTAATAACGATGAGGGGAAACATTAAAAATGCGTTACAACGAGTCGCATAGGTGCTAAGAGATATTATTAGGAGATATAATCGCAAATACCATATAAATTTAACCTCAGCAATCCATGTTTCATTTTCCGAATACGAGATACGATCACACTAACTATCTTTAAGGGTCAACACCCAGGGCACGATGGCGTGGGATAAGAAGCCGTGCACGATGAGGTACGTGTCGGCCGACGCCAGGAAGTGGCTCTGCGACACTGACGCGTTGTTCGCCCCGATGAGCTCGTACTGCGTCCCCTCCATATATCCTCTGCATGTGAAATAAATGTTGTAACCGCTGCTGCAAACCCCAGTTGTTTTATTTCCTACTGTTATGAACAGACGTGTTATACTTGATTCTCTCGTACTGCGTTCCCTCCATATATCCTCTGCATGTGAAATAAATGTTATGTTAAATGTTAATAACCGCTGCTGCAAACCCCAGTTGTTTTATTTCCTACTGTTAATTATGAACAGACGTGTTATACTTGATTCTCTCGTACTGCTTTCCCTCCATATATCCTCTGCATGTGAAATAAATCTTGTAACCGCTGCTGCAAACCACAGTTGTTTCATTTTCTACTGTTATAAACAGACGTGTTATACTTGATTCTCTCGTGCTGCTTTCCCTCCATATATCCTCTGCATGTGAAATAAATGTAACCGCTGCAAACCACAGTTGTTTCATTTCCTACTGTTACAAACAGACGTGCTATACTTGATTCTCTCGTGCTGCTTTCCCTCCATATATCCTCTGCATGTGAAATAAATGTTGTAACCGCTGCAGCGAACTACAGACGTTTCATTTCCTAACTGTTGATTTTCTCGTACTCCATGCCATTCTTATTTTCTCTTACCAGCAGCAACAACCAATGTTATTATATTTTAATGTGTTTATGCATTGTAATTTTTGACCTGTTACAGTCCAGATTACTAAAACCCATAAAGTAAAGAAATAGTCGGTATTCGGTGCTAACTTTGTCACTTAAATTCGTTGCTATCATCAGATCACCACCCGATCTGTACCTGCCAACAATAAACCTATTTCAAGCGTCCATCCTCTCCCTAACCTCAGGAATTTTGACATCGTATAATTCAGTCTTAGCTAACGATATTTTCATTTTGGCAGTTTGAAATGACGGTATATTTTCTTCGTAATATTTTCATTTTCGCAGTTGAAAATGACGATATATTGTCATCGTAACGATGATCACATTTCTGTCACTGGTTGACGTTCTCGTACAATTCCCCAATCTAATGTCATCAAACATTAAACATATGTTGTGGCTGATGTTGAAAGTGTACGAATGCGGTCAGTATGACCGCAACATGCTTTTGTAAATAAGTTAAATTAACGACAAAGCAGTGTCAATTTTTAACCGCTGTCTACGGGCGCCTTACCAGGAAAATTTAGCAATTTACTGCATCGCGCTGCCACCTGATCCTTGTTAAGACTAATTTCAGAACACTTATTTCCGTTGTCCCTTATGATGGATGGGAATACCCTCAGCAACGTGCAAAAACTCTCAAGAATGAGAAAGAATCAAGGACGATGTAAACAGTGCTGTAATGTCAGGGCGTAACATAGCTCTTAAAATGATACAAAACGTTCATAGGATCCACTCACCTGGTCCATAAGTACGCTGCGTCGAAGTCCACTTGGAGAGGAGAGGACGCTGTCTCAGCACAAGTTAAAAAAAGTTACAATTTTGAGTTTTTGAAAGGTCGTAATGGAAAATATTTCATTATCACACAACGAACAAATCAAAATTGTATTTTTACAAAAGAATTACTAATTTTACAATATAGGTCATCCACTAAAATCTACACGGAATTTCTTGATAATTCATACAATATTGATCAAGATTAGCAATTAAAGGAGGCAAAATAAAGCACTTAAGTTTACACAGCTAGTAACATCAGCGAACTCAAGACTAGATATGACTCACCTTCAAAAACCGTGTGAGTATCCGCAGATATTGCGGCCAGACTGGCCAATACAGCAAGCAACACATGAAAAGTTCGATGCATTCTGAGAACTTTTCCTTCAGTCGCACACAATGGATGTTCGTTTTGCACGAAAATTTGATCACAGCTGCAAATATGGCGCAGTCTTTCACCGATGTTATTTTATCTGGTCAAAAGTTAATGTTGGGATCATAAGTATATGGCGCAGTCTTAACGATGTTAATTTATCTGATCAAGAGTTGATGTTGGGATCATAAGTATATGGCGCAGTCTTAACGATGTTAATTTATCTGATAAAGTGTTGATGATGGGATCATAAGTATATGGCGCAGTCTTAACGATGTTAATTTATCTGATCAAGAGTTGATGTTGGTTGGGATCAAAAGTATATATCAGCGCACTGCTGATAGCAGTTGAAAAACTTACAATTAATTAAATGTACGTACAGCAAATTCACGGGATACTTGATTAGAAAAGTATTATAATGAACCCATATATTTACTACCGCACAAGCTGACTTGAGTACAAGTTGACAACGCACACGTTAACTAACGCAAAATTTAACGTTAATGAGTTGAGCTGCAAGAATTTAATATTTATCACTTTTTTCTGGTGGTTAAATTTCTCATGTATTTTTGCAATTTACAGACATTACCTTTAATATACTGATTGAATTTAAGACGCATGAGTAACTTTTTTATTTCTTATCAAGTTTGCTGGACGTTCCCCTAATGAGTTAATAAAGTTAGTTATTACTTTCATTGTAACGAAGTTAGAAACTTGATCCTTCATGCCATACAGTGAATCCTAAATCGAATTTGTGTATTTTAAACAGCACCACAAGTTTCCACTGTCTTGAGTTATTAATGGTGATAAATTTGAACGATTGCAAAAATAAGTTTCAAACTATCTTTTTTATTGGAATTTTATAATTTAATTTTATTCTTTTTTTTCTGTCCACTTCATCTCATGTCACAGTTTGCTTCTCTATATTTTAACTTTTTCACGAATAGCTGCTTTGACTAACAACCATGATTAACCTGTTGAATTGTATTCAGAAGACTAATACGGGTTATAATAATTTGAAGTCACGACAACGCGTACGGTATGTTTCTGGCACACGCTGAAATATTTTGCACGAGCGGATTTGATTTTCTGCGGCGTATGTAATGTGAAAGCAAAGAAAGTAAATGATTTTATATTGTCTGATTTTCTTTGAATTGTCGTTCAGTTGCAGGAGTAGAATTCATTTTATTCTATAGAGAAGGGTGTAAAAAATACTAATATTCAGCATCATATAATATCGATTCAGCATAGAATATAGATTCGACATCGATCAATAGAAATTCGGCAACAATTAATGTAGATTCGAGGTAGATCAATGGCTATTCGATATAGATTAATGCAGATTCGGCTTCAGCTGCTGTAGATTCGACATCGTTCGATGAAGATTATTCGATTCAACAAATTATCGGGTGCAGAAACTTCAAAGATCTTCGCTGAATCGGCATAAGAAACTCCTCTATAATCGGTGTTGCGCCTCGCGACATTTCCCTCCACGTTGCCCACTCTGAATGAGGTTTCGTCCTAGTCGATCGAGCAAGAATCTGCATTAATATTCTCGATCGAATCCCATCAATCTTCGTCGATCGATAATAACCTGTTTGGCTAGGTAACGCACAAGTTGACTAGTGTACGAGTTTACTAAGGAACAAGTACGGAGGGAGGTGCAAAATTACCTACTCAAGTTTAGAGATGAATCGAATTAAGACGCAGGGATGTGGTTTCATAGGGGCGACGACCTCCTGGGAAAGTTTAAGTATATATGGCCGACACAACGCGCACTGCAAATAATATGATGACCCACACTAAGTAAGTAAAAAAAGATTACATAAAACAAAATTTCATCAGAGTTACCGTAAAAGGAGATAAGTACTTATACGTTGGGACAGATGTAATCTGAAATTTGTATATTTAGGGTAGAGCCATTCATTTACATGAAAGGGAAATGAATTAGTCTCCTCTCGGCAGCCAACCCGCAAGCAACTCGTCTACTCAGCTGCTCGACCTCGTTGCCTGAAGATGCTCAGTGATGAGCGAAACGCGTCGCAGGATTTATCTAACCTCCCATTTGGACAAATTTTAAGACACATTGACCCTTTTACTGTATCTCTTATCAGAAAGCTTGAGAGATTAAACTCAAAAGAAGTCCTCAATAAAACTGGCATTATTTTTAACCAAACATGTTGGGACAGATCTAAATTATCGCGAAACTAACGAATTTTGAATCTTGTCACATTGTAACCTGGATAATTTGAGGAAACGAACAGCGACCTGTGATATCAGGCTCCGGGTATCAGGTTCCTACAAGAACACAATTCTCGACACCATTCGATACGATAGATATATACATGCATCTTTTTACGTGCCGTTTTCATTGCAAATTCTTCAGCATAACAGATGATACTTCGTAGCATCAACTTCCGAGCCTGCAATGACTCGGGTGTACAGGGAAGGTCAGCCCCTTCAGGGAACCTCGGTAGATAATGACTCGGGTGCCCAGGGGTCGTCAGCCCCTTTAGGTAACCTCAGTAGATGAGATAATGACTCGGGTGCCCAGGGGTCGTCAGCCCCTTCAGGTAACATCAGTAGATAATGACTCGGGTGCCCAGGGGTCGTCAGCCCCTTTAGGTAACCTCAGTAGATGAGATTATGACTCGGGTGCCCAGGGGTCGTCAGCAGTGCCCAGAGGTCGTCAGCCCCTTTAGGTAACCTCAGTAGATAATGACTCGGGTGCCCAGGGGTCGTCAGCCCCTTCAGGTAACCTCAGTAGATACTGACTCGGGTGCCCAGGGGTCGTCAGCCCCTTCAGGTAACCTCAGCAGGTTACGCTGCCCTGAGGAATGACGATTAATGCTACTAAACTAATAACTTTACCGACGTTACCTTCATGTAACGTGGCTGACATCTAACAGGAAATTTATTGCAACACGTTTACTGGCATTGAACATTTGTTATTGCATAAAATACATACAAAGGTTTGACATGAAATATAATTAAAAAATCCTTGTAATACTCGTAGCGGTGAAACATAAAACATTGACTGACCGTTTAGAATTAGCGTATACGCCACGTCATGTGGTCGCCGTCCAATAACCACGACGAAGCTCATCGTAAGGAAGAATAATAAATTACAGCATAAATCTAAACTCTGAAGAAGGTGGTAAAATTAAGTCATTTATGTGCAGAAACGGTATAAAAAATTATGATTAAATCGAAGGAGAACTGTACACAAATCAAAGAATGAGTGATGAGTTGACAAAAATGATTTTGTTACGTACATTTGACTGAAGAACTGACGTAAGACCGCACTATATAACGTCTCGATGCGAGATTGCCGTGGCAATAAGGAGACGAATTGATACAAGTCAACTATCCTTCATTTACTTACAAAATCACATTAAGTTCTTTAAAACTAGATCATTGACATAGATACAATAGCTTGAAAAAACAACCAAGTTCGTGGATTCTGATCATTACAATCCTTACGGTCTGTAAATGGTCACCGAAAAAACATTATTATTGTTAAAAATAAAAAGCAAAAAATTCGACAACTAGAAATTAAATGGCAAATGTAAAAAAGGATTTTATGACTAAGTACATTCATTTTAGTGGATAAAAGTTTGCTAGCTTAGATAAGTTAACGAAAATAGAAGCATTGAGAAAGAAACAGAATTGAGAATTATTATGCAAGTTTCAAAAGTACGCTATTAATATTTTTTTTTTTTTGAATAATTTTGTTAAAATTTAGGAGCTTCATTGAAAAGTTTACCGTATACAATTAAAAAACAGAATTGAAAAAGACTATCACCAAGCAACATTCTGGTTTGCAACGATTCGCTGCAGCCTGTAACCATCAAGAAAAACTTTGGTCGGAACAAGAAAAACTTTGGTCGGATCAACTGTTGTGGGTCGCCCCATGGTCGCGTTCCCGCATCATATTACACGTTATATACTTACAAAACTTTCAAATATTACCGAGAAACTCAATTCTTAAATAATAAAAAAAAATTTCATGCATGCCAATTATTTTGTATCTTGAGGCAGACTTAGCTTAATTGCGAGAAACGAACAGGAACGGAAACACGTAGAGATCGAAGGGCATCCAATATCACCGCTTCAGAGGACGAATTACAATTGGTCGAATTTTGATATTATACCTCAGACTAGTGAAGAGCCGTTAGTTAAGAAGGCTAGTGCAGGGACGTTAGTTATGAGGCTAGTGCAAGGACGTTTGTTATGAGGCTAGTGCAAGGACGTTTATTATGAGGCTAGTGCAGGGATGCAGGGACGTTAGTTATGAGGCTAGTGCAGGGACGTTTGTTATGAGGCTAGTGCAAGGACGTTAGTTATGAGGCTAGTGCAGGGACGTTAGTTATGAGGCTAGTGCAGGGACGTTTGTTATGAGGCTAGTGCAAGGACGTTTGTTATGAGGCTAGTGCAGGGACGTTTGTATGAGGGGCAAGGACGTTACGATCAATCAACTGCCCTATATGTAGAGGTTCCCGGCAGCTCAAAGAACAACAAAAAACTAAGATAAACGATCAGGCCAAACAAAATTGAAGACTGCGAACCAAGAAAATGCAGTGTTCGAGTCATTCGAAATATTTACTAATTTACGATAAGAGATTTTGCCATGACATGACAGGAAGAAACCTGCATTAATCTTCATGCGAACAACATAGATATCAGATAATACATGCTTGTACAAATTCAAAAATGACGCAAAAATTCCTCAGGCATCGAGCAACGATCTATGCACACAGCTGGCAATAACCTCATTATATTAATGTCAACAAGCATAAATCGCTTCCTAGCATAATAATTAGGCAGTATCATCTCACATTATATTAATTTAGCCACAACCTCCGTTCACAGGTGGACCAAGGCAATGGAAGCAGTTCTCCAAACTAAATCCTTAACATTGAACGCGTCACGGTTCATTCTAATGGCCGTCTTCTCATTCTCGGACCGCCTGCGCCTGTACCACCAGCCACATGCACGCAGGCTCATCCGTAAGCTCGGTAGAAAATAATGCATTCAATTCAACAAGAATTGTCAACATAATCGATGGAAGAACCCTTTACTTTGTTGAATCTAAATCATTATTATTTGTTAGATCACTACATAAAATCATTATTCTTAATTCATTTTTGATAGTTACAATAATCTAAATCATATGCAAAAGTCTAATTTGGCAAATCCATGCAGAAATGTTTACATTCATTCGACTTTTTTTTGGAAATCAGTACAACTATTTCACGCATGTGAGATCCAAACACTCACGCAAAAATATAAACACATGATATATCATCCAATACAAAAAATAAACAAATCTACATCATTGGTGAAAACTTGAGTCGACATCTCGATTATCATGTAATTCACCTGCTCCGTAATGAGCCACGCAACCCACCGCCCAGTGCCCATGCACACTGAAGACGAGAGGTCGGGTACACGACGCTCTCAAGATGGAGGAGTAACGTCTCCTCAACTCCAAAAATATATTGTTTGAAACATCTTGTTTGAAACAAAGTAAAATTATAATAAAATAAGCTTCCGGCTGTATCCTCAGGATGTCAGAATAAGAGTTCATTACCGAGATTTTATAAATCTACACTCCAAACAAGGGAGACCTCCCGACCCGCCTTGGACCATGATGCTCCTTTGGCTTCGTATCCTGCACCAGATTTTAAACATTCATTTCCACTATAAACAATTTCACAGCGCCGACGATCTTAATTTTAAATTTACATATATGAAAAAATATATTTTACTAATTCAACGGATTTTGAATGGCCTAACTTTACTGATTTCAAAGACCATTAAATAAGAGACTATAGACAAGCGAATAACACGAATATCACCGTCGAATGCTGATCTCTGCTCGACAACCTCAGCCGAATCACATTCTTGAACTGAAGAAAGTTTATTTTTCCTTACGTATTTTAGTTTTGCCGATTCGTAGGTCAAAAAATTACATGAACATTAACAAAATAATAGTTGACAAACTAATGCATTAGTACAAAAGCACATCAAAATCAAGTCAAAGATCCGAGCGTCAGGCTCAGAGAGGAGAGCATCGCGACTCCTGCATTTAAGGTAAAGTGTTACTCAATATACAAATATTAAATTATAAAAAAAAACATAATTTTACAAAGATCAACCTTTTACATACATTCCGCGAATACTTGTATTTTATAAAAAAACTGGACTTAAATCTAATATGGTTGCTCGAAATACAAGGATAGGGATGGACTTTACTAGCCAGGCAAGTGGCCCGAACCTGCTTTGCTTGGAGGCTGCACTTCCTCAAGGGAGTGATAACCGATAAACCTTTCACCAACTGACCATTAAACTTTTCACCGACTGCCCCTAAAGTTTTATTTCACTTTTGAAATGAAACTTTAATCACATGAACAAATCATCAAAATTAAAAGTAAAGGAACGAGGGGTTTACAAGACCGACAACCCTAAAATTTGGTTGAGAATGCAATATTTAATTTTGACTCAAATAAATAACTCATTTTAAACCCATCACCGCTGTTCCAGTTCGCGCCAGAGGTCATCAGAGTCAGCCACAGAAGCTCTATCGTTGAGAACAAGCTTAGCCCCGCAGAACAAAGCAGAACCGTCGGAAACAACGCTCTCGCTACCAAGAAGGTCCAACTCTAGAACGCGATCATTCTGATTCTCGTGACGCTCATCCCTATTTTTCACCCTGCGTCCGAGAGGTGTCATGGTTTTGGATGGACCAACTTGGGCTGACCTCCCACGGTTCTCAGATGTGGTTCTTACAGAGCTCATGTCAGAAGCCGATTCGTACTCATCGGTGCTCTGAGGGATGGAGTAAGGCGTATCAGGCCGGTCTTCCAAAAAGCGAGTTAATGGACTACGCATATCGACGCGCAAAGTTGATGGTTCAAGACGGTCGACATCGTTCAAGTGGTCAGTATAATCTCTTTCTTGGTCGAAGCGAAGGTACATATTTTTCTTGATGCCATCAATACCTTCTTTAGAAAAGGTGTACATGATACCCAAGACTATCATCGGGAGCACGACGCCAACAGCGAGCCCCACCAACATCGACCAAGCAAATACGTGGCTCGTCTGCAACAGACGGATCCTGGAGGCCGTGGGGCACCGCCAGTCCTCGAGAGCGAAGGGCGCCTCGTCGCGCGTCGTGAGGAAGTACTCGCCTGGTATGGCGCTGCACGTGAACGAAACCACTCTCCGTTATTCATTTCCACTGGCAATCTGGCTTGGATTTTAAAAAAACTGAAAATTCGAGCTAAACAAGCGTTAGGCTGTTAGTATTACATTGAACATAAAATTTTAGCAAAGGCACTCAGCGAACAACATAAGCAACATTACGACCAACTTTCACCAACAGTCACTCGTTCACACTTCATTCATGGAATCGAATCGAGTCGCACAACTGTAAAGCGAAGATGAACTTTTGCGGCTGAGACTCCGTTAGTTCTAAAAAACAGAAATTTCCATCAAACATTCATAGCGAAGAATATAAGTAACGTAAAATTTCATTTATTGATTTAAACGTTTTCGTTAACAATTATTCTAGAGTGACCATCTCGTATGAACATCACACTGGCAATTTGTAATACTTTATTTCCAGGAATCAGCAGCATGTTCTTTGTTGGTTTCCAACCAATACGA
Source organism: Hyalella azteca (assembly GCF_000764305.2). Taxonomy (NCBI): domain Eukaryota; kingdom Metazoa; phylum Arthropoda; class Malacostraca; order Amphipoda; family Hyalellidae; genus Hyalella; species Hyalella azteca. The sequence continues at coordinate 308,107 of NW_025947115.1, read as the reverse complement.
TGATTAGGAGGCAACACTTTGATGGACAACTACTTTCAATTCTCGATGGCCGGCTGCATAAATTGGATGCCTACCCGCGTTAAGCGTTAGGTTGCTACCCCTCGATCTGGACTTCTTTCACGCGTTCGACGACAGAGCTCTCTGCTTCAAGGTTGCGGCTTCATACCTGCACCAAATCTCAGTTCTTCGACTAAGCTTTCATTTCAGAGAAAATGAGAACATTAGGCTTTATGCTTCAACTTCAGATCGTGAACTCCCATCAAGACTATAAGAAAGAACATTACAAGATTTTACGATGTGCCGGCCTTCCTAAATTGGATGACCGTTTTCCAGGCCAACTGCACAGTTTTAGCGGCTCCCCTCTCATGCTGCATGACTTCTTCTCCGCAACAACAGGCCGTTCTTACCAACGTCTACTAATGTAACGACTCTAATAAGTTTAAATGTGGTTCAGAGTTGACCTCCGTCACATTCTTCACCCCAACGCCAGCCAATCAAGAGCACATTTTCCGCCTCGATGATCAGCAACCTCATCCCAGTTGACAAAGCCCCTATAATCCTGACACTCAGGCAATGCACTCACTTATTTCTTCCCTCTTCACAAAAGCGGCTTGACATTGCGCATCCAGAAAGCCTCGGCTAGCATTAAATGAGGCTTTTCCAACGGAAACTTCACTGTTCTCTATAGCACCAACACACATCCTAGGCGGTTCCCAAAAGCATTACACGCCGCCGTAGCAAACCAATTAACTATTTATCCACATATGTTAATCAGCAGACGCTGCCTAACATTTAAGCTGCACAAGTTCATTGGGGAATTTATTTAGATGCCGCGGTATCATTAGCAGGACCTTCCCTGGGACCCTGGGAGAGAGTAGGGGACATTCAGCTCTAGCGTTGCAGGAGGATATGGTTCAGCAAGGAAAACAATCGTAAGGACCACCCCAGGGTTAGCTTCAGAGACGTTAGAACTAAACTATCGCGAAAGCCAGTGTCAGATTTCATGTTCATTTTAATTTTATAGATCTAGACTGTCTCGTCCATGCCTATATGCGGTATTTTAGCTTCCCTATCTAAATTCGGGTATCGCCTAGGTTTCTGCTCAAAAGTCGCAATGCACACTTGGCATATGGTTATTCTGGGTTTCCAGGAAAACCGATCGATATCAGCTTCTGGTCAGAATATCCTTTCCGATATAGTCGCCGGGGAGTATGTATGATGAAGTTAGCCAAGCAGAGTCATAGTGAGCTTGTAAGCTGACCAGAAACTTCAGCTACTATATTATAGATTATACAGATATTATATGTCTTAACATCATTTTACTTGCTAAAATTGAAATGAGAAAACCAACATCTTCTTATGATAGCTGTTGAAACCTGAGAATCATCAGTACGTTCACACGTGGTATACACTTTTATCACCCACGCTACGACCTGAGACTGCGAAGAACTTTAGGTACATTATCTAAAAACTTCTAAGTAATACCCTTTGGAAAGTCTTCATTGAGGCAAAGGCTTTAATTAATAAATAGATCTTCGTTTCTCGCATCGTCTGCTTCAAAAGGAATAGTGAACTACGGACTACTACCAAGTGAAATAGTTTCAACAAAAATAGTATCAGCCTTTCGATTGATCCTATATATTGCCTATGCGGCTGATCGTCATTGCAATGTCATTCCAGTGAATAGCAAATATGCATCAGTTTGAAATTATTCAAAATAATTTTTGCAGACATCGCTCTCGCATTGAAGTGTTATGGTAAAGGTGCTTATACACAGGGCGAGTAGTAACGTCGATTGGTCAAGTCGACTACTCAAATTCTCAGTTTTGGCCGACTCAGTCTACTGGCTCAGAAGTTCAGAACAACTTGAAGTGCTTCGAGTGCAAAGCACCAGCTAGTCGCCTCTGAAGACGTTAATCACCACAAATATTTGGAGTCGACTAATCGATGCGACAACTCGCCCCGTGTATAAGCACTTTAAGTTAAAACAAATAAAAAAATAAGCGATCAACTATTCACTTGCACGCAAGATTCTCACGTTAGGCTTACTTCACACGTCAAGCCAACGTGCCAAGTCTGAATTAACATCGTGACTGTGATGTTAAATATAAATAGCTCTATTGTACTGCAGAGTGGTCCAGCGTTAAAGGAACCAGGATTGGAGCTTTGAGAAGCGGATTCTATCCCAGCTTTCTGTGATGGTTCTTGTCAAAATCGGCGAGGAAGTCGGGTGATTGAGTATTAATAGCAAGATAGGAACAGTGAGTTGCGGGACCGAAACCCATGCAAACTATGATATTTCTGCGATGTCACGTCTAGAATCCGCGACAGGCCAGATTTGGTCTATTCAATGCGGACACCACTATATTACTATCACACAAACGTCAACGCAACAACAAAGCCTTCTTCACAAGTCAACACGTCAATTTTTGCCAATGGTTGCAAAGACACGCGCACAGATTGAGTGCCCTCTACGTGTTGGTCCACAATAGTCTTAAGATTCGTCGTCTGCAAAAAGACGATTCATGTGTGCACCTCGTGCCTTCCTCCTCAAGATGATTTTAACTTTATGGCAAACGAAGGCAAATATCGCCACCACCAGAATAAGCACAGCGACGATGATGGCAACGACTTTAGAGGCGCCGAGCGCATCATGGCGCACTTGGCCAGAACGAGTAGTGTCGTCCGTGGCACAAGAGGTCGGGTTCACGAGACAGGGGTCCTCCGCGGCATACGGGGCCACAGTCGTGTTCAGGCGATTCGGGTCTACCACGGCATACGGGGCCACAGTCGTGTCCAGTCGACAGCTTGGGTCCTCCACGGCATACGGGGCGGCTGACGTGGTGTTCAAGTAATGGTTCCCTAGTGAGCTGGACAAGAACAGCATTACAGCCACGTGCAATGATAGTCAGCTTCATTGCTCTGTCGCTGGTGGAAATAAGACTTCTAAATTTATTACTCGTCTCCGAAGATGTAAGTAATTAGGCATCAAAAAAGCCTCTCTTCAGCGAGTATCGTCAAACTATCACCACTTCACTAATTGGACTGGTACATGTTCACAATTAAGTGGCATCATTTCAATATTTGGATAGGTAAATTCATTAATAATCGGCAACATATAAGAGAGAGTATTATGTCTTGAATATGACCACGCATAAACAGCCAAATCATCAATACACATCTGCCTTTGGATGCTTCCGGGACGCAGAGTATCTTTTGCATGCAAAGTAACATAATCGCGTTAATATCCCGATGATGTCTATAAGCCTCTGAAACCCTTTGCTTGCTGACGGTAACTCTACAGACAAACGATTACATACAAACAGAACTGAAGACGGTTAACCGTAAAGAAAGAACTAACGCTTTGTAATGTGACACCAATTCAAGCGCTATCAAGACTTCAGGTACAAATATACATTGACGTTGGCTTATGTTCCGTATGCCAATGGTTAACACAGGATTAATTGGCATGCCTTTAAATGTACAGGCATGCATTTGGCATGTGCGCGACGATCTCTAGAGCAATGCTTGGAGCGCAGATCACTCATATTGTCGAAATGTGCCCCTGAGAAAACTTGAATTTTTTACAGTTTCTTTTAGTATCAGACCACTGGCGTTCGAGGGACAGGCGAGTGGTAAGGAAATCGTTGGCTACATTCGGAAAAAGAACTAGAATATTATATTTGGAGGCGGAAAAGGCATCAACTATGCCGAACTAACTGTATCGATGATAAGGAAATTAGTTGATGTAGTAGGAAAAACAGGTACAAGCGAGTAGTCTCAGGAAACAAAGAGGAAACAGGATTCTCAATGCAAGAAACAAACGTAATTGCCGCTTGGGAATTTTTCTAGTTATCTGCTGTTATAGAGGCCAGCATTTCGTCCAAATCCCAATAATCACTTCCTGAAATACAAGCAGCTAATGCCTTCGATAGCCGACAAACCATATCCAAATGATCAGTGTATTTTCAACTCATGCAAACTAAAGCTATCTGAAACGCTATTGAAATTCAAAGACGGCAATTAAAAAAAAAACATTCTAAGACGATAAAACATGACGTAATATCTTAAAGAACAATGCGAAAGACTTAAGTACCAACCAGGTGTACCTAGTTGCAACGCTACCCTCGAGACACGTGAATCAGGCGGCACGTGGGTATAACAAACAACAAGACACGGCCGTAAATAAATCAACAGTTTTATATTAAGTTAGCACCAGAGAGCCTGATAACCAGAGTTACCATCAGCAGACGAAGGGATAATCGAATAATCAGGTATTAGCTTTACTCGTAGACAGAGTGAAGTCAACACAGCCTATGAGCTAACAAAAGACAACCGAATACATCTCATCAAAAGAAATCTATAATGAAAACATGTCAGTACTCACCCGCTGTCGGCAAGGATGCCCATATACTGAGGCAGGGAGTCGCACTGGATGACGGGGTCGGCACAGTAAGCTTCGTAGTTCTTGGCTGGGCGCGCCAAGAACTTTGTGCTTGCGGCGTCGTAGTCAAAACTTTCGATGAAATATTCCGTCACGATCGTGTGGTCACACCTCAGCGAGCCTGGGGCTGGCGAGGGAGAAGATCAACAGAAAGTGGTTAGAGGAACGTGGCGCAGAGATGGCATGATGATAAGAGCGGTATGGAATATACGATGATTTAAAAAATATAAATCACTGTGGATACACAGCCTACTACTAGAATAATGCCTACACATTCATCGTTTTACCGAACAGGTTTTATTCAATAAACAGCCTATGAAGATCTGAACAAATATCTTTGAAGTGCAACACGCAACTGTACCAGGTTCTCGCCTCGCTGACAACCTCCTGGTAGCACATTTGAAAAAAATTATGACGTTGTGTAGAAATGCACGAATGTGTGATCAGAATACATACACATGATGTGGTTTAAAAGTTGCACACCTTTTTTAGACCGGGCTCCCTTCTTCTTCTTGCACGCCGGCTGGAAGTCGCCTCTGTTAGGCCAAAAGTCTGTGTGGCCGATGCTCATGCGAATTCCAAAGCAGTCCTGGCGTAAATAAAAAAAATATTAGAATCCGAGCAACAACTGATGAAACAAAATGCATTTCGTACGTCGCATTGGCGAACACTAATGTGTATTTTTTTACAATGGCACAACAAATCATATCCGTCTGACTTTTCATTAAATGCGAAACTAAGATACCATCATTGGTATGATCTCCAGACGCAGTAGCAAGCACAACTGCCACGCATGTGATGCTAATCAGCGCACAACGTAGCGGTCATGTGATGCTAATAAATGATGCAGTTGATCGTTCAACGTGCCTCTAACCCTGTGTGTGCCGACGGTACCTTTCGTTCAGGCCGTATGTACGAATAGCTGTGACGAAGGTTAATGTATCCGTATAAAAAGGGTTAAATGTTCACCAGCAAATCTCATTCCCTTAGCTTTGTTATCTCTTTTATTAGAGTTTTAAGGGAAAATAAGACGCGCGTTCGTCTACGAGACGCAAACTACGCATTACCGAATACATATTATTTCTAATAGAAAGTACACATTATCTCTGGTTCTTGGGTGGAGTTGGTCGAGCCAGGACGTTAATCGCTAGGGCCGCTCCTGCTTGACTAGTTCTGACATGAGCATAACCGGGCAGTTATGCCATTTTGAAAGTTATGGACCTCACATCCCAGTTGTTGGTGTGCTGAACGGCGACCAAATTAGGGCATGATACTCACATACCACTTGTTAAAGTTGGTGCAGCTGTTGGTGTGCATAATGTCGACATAGAGAGCATCGCTTTTGTCGAGGCGCTCTTTAGGCGAAGTGTGCAAATATCTTTTGTTGGCAGGGTCCAGGCCTGAGGAGACAAAAATCTGCCTTCAAACATCTTGATTGCGTTGTTCAACTTAGGAAATTATACTTATATTATCCTTGTAGAAAGATCTATCAACCAATTTTGACAAGAAAAAAAAATTGCATTTTAAGTTAAGATTACATTAGCACCGAACACGATGCAGAAAATGAGGCAATGACCTGTGATGCGGCCGAAGGGACTTGGGCTGTTCTTGGCGGCGAAGCCGGCGATGTGGGCGCCCAAGTTGAGGCCGATGGCGTGTAGGCGCGTGTAGTCGAGACCGCGCACGGCCTGCAACGTCGTCAGCAGCCGCGACACCGCCGCGCCAATGCCGGGAACCGTATCTGTAATTAAACATGTTTGTTACGTTAGGTCAATAGTTAATATTGCGGTCATTTTGAGTCATAGGCCTAACTTACGGGACGTCAACAAAGCAAAGCCAGTAGTTAATATTGAGGGCAACTTGGGCCCGCTTTGTAACTCACCGGACGTCTCATTGTAGGCAAGCTCGGTGAAGTTGTCCCCAGACGCCCACTGCACGGCGATGACGTTGCTGTTCCCGCGCGCCAGTATTTCTGAAATGAGCACATGTCAAGCTTCAGTGAGGGGGGGGGGGAAGGGAAATTTTATAGGGTTAAGCGTTAATAACGATGAATTGTTGGTGCATTGTTGCCCTGGGCACGAAAGCACTTCAAAAAACGTCCCTGGTCGTTCCAGCAGGACTCTGCACCATCCCATGGGGCCAAATCGACTCAGGAGTGGCTGTCCGAGAATGTTCTCCACTTCATTGCCAAAGATGAATGGCCCCCAACGTCACCCGATCTGAATCCTCTGGATTTTGGAATCTGGTCATACCTTGAGAGCAAGGTCTCGACCGTTCACCATAGCAGTTTGGACGCCCTAAAGGTCAAACTGCTGAAGGAGTGGGCCAAAATTCCGCAGAGTGTCATTCGTGACTTGTGTAAGGCTTTCTCTAAGCGTCTACAACTCGTTATTGATGCAGATGGTGGACATATTGAATGAAATTGTGGGAATTGTATCTCTGAACCTCTGCCTACATAAATACATTTTCAAACATTCACAATTGTGTTTCATTTCATAGTTCTAACCACTCAAAGTTGTAACGCTAAATATTGATGACCCTGTACAAGCTCGTTACTGAACTGCCTGCAATTATTAACGTGTGCCTGGTTCCTCTTATCTCGGCCAGCTGTCCGAAGTAGAAGAGTGACGGATTGTCAGAAGTTGGGTCCAAAATATTTTGTGCATCGATGGCAGTCCGTTTGAAATTTGATAATCCAATACATATTTCCATCATTGCGGTGCATGAAAATAAAACAAGCGAAGGACTATAATGAACGAAATTAACTTTTGATTTGGCATTCAATAGCAAGAAGTCAACGTAGAAATGTCAGTAGTCAATACTGCGGCCAGCCTGATAAACTCACCGGACGCCTCATTGTAGGCAAGCTCGGTGAAGTTGTCCCCAGACGCCCACTGCACGGCGATGACGTTGCTGTTCCCGCGCGCCAGTATTTCTGAAATGAGCGCATGTCAAGCTTCAGTGGAGGGAGAGGGGGAATTTTATAGGGTTAAGCCTTAATAACGATGAGGGGAAACATTAAAGATGTGTCACGAGTCGTATAGGAGTTGCAAACAGTAATCAAGAGATATGATCGCAAATGCCATATAAATTCAACTTCAGCAATCCATGTGTCATTTTCTGAGTACTAGATACGATCACAACTGACTGTCTTTAAGGGTCAACACCCAGGGCACGAGGGCGTGGGATAAGAAGCCGTGCACGATGAGGTACGTGTCGGCCGACGCCAGGAAGTGGCTTTGCGACACCGACGCGTTGTCCGCCCCGATGAGCTCGTACTGCTTTCCCTCCATATATCCTCTGCATGTGAAATAAATGTTGTAACCGCTGCTGCAAACTACAGTTGTTTCATTTCATACTGTTACAAGCAGACGTGTTATACTTGATTCTCTCGTGCTGCTTTCCCTCCATGTATCCTCTGTGCGTGAAATAAATGTTGTAACCGCTGGTGCAAACCACGGACGTTTCATTTAGTATAGTATGTAGTGTCGGCGCTGACGAATAGAAGATGGTCTATCATCAATACTTGTAATGTGCTTGACGTGTCACATGGACAGCATGGGAACTTGCCTTCGATCAGATCTATCCACAACTAACGTCCAAGCTAAATAGCTGCTAACCATCCACTAAGTTGTGAGGTGGGAGGCCCTTCTATTGGAACTGTATACTCTTGCACTGCTCCATCTTATCTGTTCTTGAATGCATTTATACTCAGAGCGCCAACGATGTCAGCTGGGATTCTGTTCGGTGACTCGAAACGTAAAAAAGTTTTGTCGCGTGAACGAGTTGCACCGCAGTTTTTATAGTTCAGAACTGTGGCGCCTACAGCTAATGTTTATACAGTGGGGGGAAAATAAATATTCGTACACTTGAAAAATCGTATTTTAATGTATGTAAGTACACAAACTTAACAGGAAAAGTGATTTAAATTATGTATAGAGACGCATAGTATTCAAAAATACTATCAAAAGAAATTAAATCTCAATGCAACAAAAAACAATGCAACATGTTCACTTATAAAATACGATTTTTCAAGTGTACGAATATTTATTTCCCCCCACTGTAACTAGTAGTAACTACTAGCCTCTTTGATGAAACATCAAGTGGCTAACTAGCCCCTCACCTATCACACTCACCTAGTCCACAAAAACGCTGCATCGAAGTCCACGTGGCGAGAAGGAGAAGGCTCTAAAAAACGAAGAAATACTTAATTTAAATATCTGAAGTAATTTTATATAACTGTTGACAACAAAAATTGAATTTGAAAATTTCGTATCAACTCACTTCTCCCCACTTTATTATTTCTAACAATTTGAACAAGATTCTTAATGGCATTTTCTTGTAATTATGACCAACAATACAGCACTCTAGTGCAGTGGACAGCGACTGATGACCTGAGAACTCACCTAAAGCAGCTGGTGGAGGTGTAGTGGTAACAGTTGTTAGAGGTGCGGTGTTAGTACCAGCTGTTTGTTTTTCTTCTACCGTCGAATTACCTGAACCTCCGGGTACAACAGTGGTTTTGCCAGTGCAGTTTTTAGGCTTTAACGTATCGCCAGAACTACTATTATAAGCGCTTACTCTGCCTATTACGGCCAGGCTCGCCAATAAAAGAATCAATATCACATGGAACGCTCGACGCATTTTGAAGGTTTTACTCAAGTCAGAACGCTTTTATTGCTTAAATGAAGCTACATCACCTTAGGAAATTCTATCATAGCAGCAACTATGTAGCAGGCTGTTGTTAATTTATCTGCTCGGGTAAAAGGAGTAACTCCATTAATGAAATAAGGACACATTCTTCAGCAGTAGGAGAGGGCGGCGAAAAACTTCTCAACGGGTTTGAAAACCACCAATAGCCGCGGTTGGGGGGCAAAAGCATCGTTCAGTGTCATTTGAAACCCGATTGATCCTGTAATACTAGCTTGGGAGCCTAACACTTGCCAATACTAGCATGTGAGCCTAACACTTGCCAATACTAGCATGTGAGCCTAACACTTGCCAATACTAGCATGTGAGCCTAACTCTTGCCAATACTAGCATGTGAGCCTAACACTTGCCAGTACAAACGTACGAACATAACACTTGCCAATACAGGCATGTGAGCCTCACACTACGGTAAGAGCAACCAGATTATTTCAAGAACTATTACTGATATCGTGACATGTATTACCATCATCAGTTCCTCGCCCGTCCAACCCACACCTAAGAGATGTGGTCGTATGAGGAACACTGGTTACGAGTTATAATTGGTATTATTCACAGAGTGGGATACTGTCGTATAATCGTATGTATCTGTGAGAGAAATACAGGCGTTTATCATTCCTCCTGAAGTAATAAAAGTAGTTGGCAATTCCGTTCCTTCACAATACGCAGCGACTGCTACGTTATTAACCAGTTAACAACGGGTTAACCCAGTTTCAGCTATTTTTTCCAGAAATAAAATGCTGTATTTATGTGGTATACCAACCGTGCATATTTATAATTTTTCTTGTGAAAAAAGTTAGCATGATCTTTTCGCTGACTTTGTTACGTAATTCAGAGAAACGTAAACTTGAAGGCATTCAAAGCCTGCACAACGCACCCATCGCCGCCTCACTCGGGTGCCCAGGGGTCGTCAGCCCCTTCAGGTAACCTCAGTAGATAATGACTAGGGTGCCCAGGGGTCGTCAGCCCCTTCAGGTAACCTCAGTAGATAATGACTAGGGTGCCCAGGGGTCGTCAGCCCCTTCAGGGAACCTCAGCTCATAGAATCATAATATAGCTCATTACATTTAAAATGTGGCCGCATGCCAGCCGTTGAGTGGACACCGATAACCGCCCACGAGTTTCTGTAAGCAGCTTCTCCGCAAGTCTCGTCCCGCCATAGCTACAAGACTCAAATGCAAACTCGGTTATTAATTAAACAGAACTTTCAGGCGATTACTAGAATTTTTTCAACGAAATTACACAATCTTTTATTCTGAAACACACATTTTCAGGAGCACACGGTTTTAAAGAATTGTAAATTACGGGAACCGTAGGTTTTCATCTAACAATTACCCTACAAATACAACTTCACAAGAGAATTGGACGGAGAGTTTTTCGTCTGAACGTGCGGATGCTCAACGAAACGGCCTTTTAATATTCAGAGGCGCGGCATCGATGTCCACGCAACGGCCGGCGATGATACGCCGATGATTCTACCCACGACTACCACCATAAGCACACAACTGAGGTTACGCTGCCCCTGGGGAATGACGCGTTGCGTATTTGGCCACCACGAGTTGCTAGTTGTTCAAACGGTGCGAAACTTGGATTTGGGGGAGGGGTTAGGCATAACACGGTCACTGGCAATAGACACCTCTTATTATGAAAATAGATTTACAATATCAATAATAATCTCTGCTACCTAGGTTGACTGATGCTTAGAATTAGTGCAGACTAACTAACAACATTCAAGAACGTCTATGAAAAATTACCAAGCAATAAATACGGTCACGATACAGTAAGTATCTGGAGTTTAACAACTAAAATATTATGACAAAAAATATATTATATTATTCTGGCATTATGGCAAAAATCTTATCATACTATTATGACAGATTGACTCATTCAATTTTCGGAGTGCGACGTAAACTGATAGAGGACGCCTGACATGAAGTCTAACTAATAATGTAGCTGAAGTGCTAATGAGAACGCGGATCAAGATTCGATAAAGCTTCAAGTACTCTTAATTCGACTTTTCAGTCAAATCAAGGCTTCCTAAGAAATGCGTGAAGATAGTGATACCTAGCATTTCTGAAGTATTCGCAAACTGCTTGCATGTACGACGCATATGTGGCTGAAGGATGCTGTATGTATGAAGCAAAAGTGTGTGATGATGCCATGTGTGATGATGCCATGTGTGATGATGTCATGTGTGATGATGCCATGTGTGACGATGCCAAGTGTGATGATGCCATGTGTGATGATGCCATGTGTGATGATGACGAACCTAAAACACGTAACATTATAGCACATTTGGGCGGCTCCTCCGCATTCACAGCGGACATTTCACGAGGCCAATATTCCTAGCGCAATTATAGGTGAATAAATTAGCTAAAGTTAAGTACAACAACAAGGAAGATCCATTTTGTCATCACAAATAGGAAAATTGTAAGCAATATTCGTGCCTTTGACATCCCTCTCGACATTTGAAAGAAAGTCTTACTTCAAATGAGAGATTGAGGACGTAATGGTAACTTAAGAACCATGAACATAGTCTTGTGTAAATGAGAACTGCACAACACGGCATGGTATAACAGCAATACTACCGGTACTATGCACCTTGCTAAGATTAGATCAAAGAAATTATGAGCATGTAAAGGTTTCGTTACCAAGCGAGTTGAAATCTTGCATACAGCGGTGCACACAGTTGCGTTACAAAGTCTCAGCCTGATTCAATCCACCATAAATCCTAACTGTTATAATAATATGATATAACAATAGTTTATATCTTACACCGTCTCATAGCCAGCTCATATTTCGCGAGACATTTACACGTTAGTAGAGTAGATTTCGCTCGGTTTTAAGCATCCCTCAAGCCGCTGAGCTTTAATTATGATAAAAATTCCAATAAACTTAAATTAAAGAGCGCGTGAAGTCCACTGAGATTGCCAATTCCTGTGGAGCGCAGCACATTTCCTTGCCGACGTCCTGACAAACTAGCGATGATCATTACGACATGAAATTTAGTAATGACCAACCACACGTACAACATACGTCGATAAAAATGCCAAACATTATCAGTAATTAATCAGTGAATTTCAAGTTTAAAACCTTCATGAGGTGCATTTTGCAATCTGAACAGAATCAACAAAGGCCTAAACGCCCCTCATCAGACAACAAAATGTGCCTATGACAGAACTGGACCAGCTGGTAACCACGCACGGGAACCTTATGTTCCCTGAACTATTTTTTGTACATAGACTATCTGCATCAATTCATACTCGACGTATGATTGGGAATCTTTCTAAGGAGTCTATGCTCTATGCATTATCTAATAGACTAATTTTCAGACTACAAGTAAAAGTTAGTTATACTTAATGAGCACGCAGACGGCAATCTTGACAGATCTGTCAGTTGAGATTGATGGGAACTGCAGGCAGTTGCTTTCACTAGAACAGTTGCTTCAAGTTGAAAGTATTTACGAACACACGAACATTAAGTAAAGATTCATGAAATAACACAGACGCGCATGGCTGGTGAACACAAGTGAAGCTATCAACAGAGAATATAAACCAAAGTAGTAGTAGTAGTATAAAGGTTTGCTAGCGCTTCAGCTATCAATATACACCAAAGTAGTAGTAGAAATATAAAGGTTTGCTAGCGCTTCAGCTATCAATATACACCAAAGTAGTAGTAGTATAAAGGTTTGCTAGCGCTACAGCTGTAATATACACTAAACGAATACAATATACACTAAACGAAAGCTTAACAAAACTAAAGCAAATATTACTTGTAGTGACTAAAAACAGGCTTCATCCACCCAACTTAATCAACTACCAGACTACTTATTCCTCACCATTAACCTTTACATGTCTTTCTTAACCTCTATCATAATGACGACTCTCACGTCGGAAGAAACACATCACTAGGCGCTCCTACAGGCACAACGAGTTGGTGGAAGCGTCAACTTTCAACTTCCGTTGAACTAATCTCTACTCGTGATTGATGTTTACGACAAAAATAATGAAAATTAGTCAAAGACATTCTGTGAATAAATTAGTAAATTAACACTATTATTAATGTTAACTAAAGTAAGATCAGATTGAGCATAACAGATCTGAAAAATAACATCCACAACTGGAAACCCTAATAGATAATTCCGGGGCAACTCCTGAATAATTCCTCCAATAAATGATAGGCTCGCCGCGTCGTACAGGGCGAATTATACGTAGAATGAGCAGAAACTGCAACATAAATATCAGGATCACTTCGATACAATCTGGTGATAGGGAGATTGAAATACATTATTCTTCATCGCCCAACCTACTGCTACTCTCTAAAGTAGATCTAATAGTACAATAGTAATAGGAATAGTAGTAGATCATCTAAAAGATGAAAACACTAGCCCAAAATATGGAAATGTAATTCATATATCACAGTCGCAAGCAAATGCTTACAACATCTCGGCCATTGAGTGAATAATTAGGACGATCTGCCTGCTGGGGCTGTACGAAGGCAGGACACCCGCATAGTCAGCTGAGCAGTTGTGCAGAACACAACAGAAGGCCGCGGCCTGTGTTCGCTGTCCCGTGCAGAACACAACAGAAGGCCGCGGCCTGNGGCTGCCCTCTTAAGGCCATGGCACCCTCACCATAGCTGCACATGGCTGCCGTCTTAAGGCCGTGGCACCCTCACCATAGCTGCACATGGCTGCCGTCTTAAGGCCGTGGCACCCTCACCATAGCTGCACATGGCTGCCCTCTTAAGGCCATGGCACCCTCACCATAGCTGCACATGGCTGCCGTCTTAAGGCCGTGGCACCCTCACCATAGCTGCACATGGCTGCCGTCTTAAGGCCGTGGCACCCTCACCATAGCTGCACATGGCTGCCCTCTTAAGGCCATGGCACCCTCACCATAGCTGCACATGGCTGCCGTCTTAAGGCCGTGGCACCCTCACCATAGCTGCACATGGCTGCCGTCTTAAGGCCGTGGCACCCTCACCATAGCTGCACATGGCTGCCCTCTTAAGGCCATGGCACCCTCACCATAGCTGCACATGGCTGCCGTCTTAAGGCCGTGGCACCCTCACCATAGCTGCACATGGCTGCCGTCTTAAGGCCGTGGCACCCTCACCATAGCTGCACATGGCTGCCCTCTTAAGGCCATGGCACCCTCACCATAGCTGCACATGGCTGCCGTCTTAAGGCCGTGGCACCCTCACCATAGCTGCACATGGCTGCCGTCTTAAGGCCGTGGCACCCTCACCATAGCTGCACATGGCTGCCCTCTTAAGGCCATGGCACCCTCACCATAGCTGCACATGGCTGCCGTCTTAAGGCCGTGGCACCCTCACCATAGCTGCACATGGCTGCCGTCTTAAGGCCGTGGCACCCTCACCATAGCTGCACATGGCTGCCCTCTTAAGGCCATGGCACCCTCACCATAGCTGCACATGGCTGCCGTCTTAAGGCCGTGGCACCCTCACCATAGCTGCACATGGCTGCCGTCTTAAGGCCGTGGCACCCTCACCATAGCTGCACATGGCTGCCCTCTTAAGGCCATGGCACCCTCACCATAGCTGCACATGGCTGCCGTCTTAAGGCCGTGGCACCCTCACCATAGCTGCACATGGCTGCCGTCTTAAGGCCGTGGCACCCTCACCATAGCTGCACATGGCTGCCCTCTTAAGGCCATGGCACCCTCACCATAGCTGCACATGGCTGCCGTCTTAAGGCCGTGGCACCCTCACCATAGCTGCACATGGCTGCCGTCTTAAGGCCGTGGCACCCTCACCATAGCTGCACATGGCTGCCCTCTTAAGGCCATGGCACCCTCACCATAGCTGCACATGGCTGCCGTCTTAAGGCCGTGGCACCCTCACCATAGCTGCACATGGCTGCCGTCTTAAGGCCGTGGCACCCTCACCATAGCTGCACATGGCTGCCCTCTTAAGGCCATGGCACCCTCACCATAGCTGCACATGGCTGCCGTCTTAAGGCCGTGGCACCCTCACCATAGCTGCACATGGCTGCCGTCTTAAGGCCGTGGCACCCTCACCATAGCTGCACATGGCTGCCCTCTTAAGGCCATGGCACCCTCACCATAGCTGCACATGGCTGCCGTCTTAAGGCCGTGGCACCCTCACCATAGCTGCACATGGCTGCCGTCTTAAGGCCCTGACACCCTCACCATAGCTGCACATGGCTGCCCTCTTAAGGCCTGGCACCCTCACCATAGCTGCACATGGCTGCTCTCTTAAGGCTGTGACACCCTCACCATAGCTGCACATGGCTGCCCTCTTAGGGCCTGACACCCTCACCATAGCTGCACATGGCTGCCCTCTTAAGGCCGTGGCAGGTCATGAGGAGCACGAGGCACGTGATGAGGACGAGCAGCACGAGGGCCACCACGAGGCTCAGGAGGAACAAGTCGGCCTGAGCGCCCGTGGGGCAGCCAGGGTCAGGCAGCGCGTAGGGCGGCACGGCGCTCGTGTTGAGATAGAAGTCGCCGCGCCCTCTGCAAGCATTACCGTTCTTATTATCATTATCACTGTGACCAATTATAATCATACTTACAATAATAATTAATTATGGTGACGTTTGGTGCAATGAGATCTTGCGAGGCAGGAATATTAATGCTGCATGACAACCGAGAGCTTGAGAGGTGTAAGCGAAGTTTCGGTTTCTGTAAAGCTTTTTCGGAGTCAGATAACATCACCAGATAGATGCTTTTCACGACTCAAGTAAACCTCGTGCAATTATACGCACCTTGAAACTGCTTAGTACACTTACTTATTCTTCCATTATTGTTTCTCCATATATCCTTAACTTTCTTCACTTCCATTGACTCCTCATAATAGGTGAAATACCTAGGATAATCACCGCCATATGGGACCTTTGAATTTAGTTGAACACGACTCCCACAAACGGCTTACGGCGCTGAACTGCTTTAAGTGATCGAAATTTTCTCCACTGCTCCAGGGGTGAAAAAAGTTGTGTTACAATTTCATTTATAAGTATATTCTTCTAGACGGGTCGCCTGCCGAAGACCACCACTGCCCTGGAAGTAATGGACCATCATGATTCCTGCCTTCCGGAACGTAGCCTTCAACACTTCAAGCCGTCCGTATCTAGGCCGTGGGTCGAACCAGCCCTCGGTCGAACGGCCNTGTGTATAAGAGACAGGTGCACGGCTGATTGGTGTAGGTCCGGAGAGATCCAAGGCGTTCGATTCAGGGCTTATTGGTGCACAAAATTGGTGGTGCACGGCTGCGTTCCCTTCTAGACACACCTGGGGCCGTACACATTAGACTCACTCAAGTACAAGTACATGGCAGCCGATTTCTTGCGTGTGATTGGTGGTTAAGTTTGAACAGCCGTCAGTGATTGGTTGGCAGAGTTTCCAACTCTACCACTATTGAATGCACGGTATCAATACCACATCAAGGTTAAGTTGGACAGGATATGTCACTCGCTGGACACTCACCGCTGATCAGCAAAGTATCCCATGTACTGCGGCACAGACCCACACGAGCAGTTGCCGGACTCGTACTCTTCGTACGACGGGCAGGGGCGCGACAGGAACAAGCCGCTCGACCGCGAGTAGTTCAGGCTCTCCACGAAGTAGGTGTGGGACATCATGTGGTCACACCCCACGGACCACGAGCCTAGGGAATGTGGGGACGAGAGCTGTTATGTGTGGGACATCATGTGGTCACACCCCACGGACCACGAGCCTAGGGAATGTGGGGACGAGAACCGTTGTGTGGGACATCATCCCATTGGCTTCAACCTATTTGGACAACTCAGTACTTAAATGAAGAATGAAACTCAGTATACTCAGAATAAAACTTGAACGACATTGAGGTTTCATTCATAGGAAACAGCTGCAAAAAGCACGGCAATCATACAGGAATAAACCTAGCTCACCTGCCACAGAGACGCGTGTGTAGTCGGTGTTATTGACGGACCCAGAGGTGTTATTGAAGTGCCTTGACCCATTTACTGGCCTTGACCCATTTACTGGCCTTGACTCATTTAATCGCCTTGACCCATTTACAGGAAGCCCGGCCCAGTTCTGACAGGCAGGCTGATGGCGGCCGCCGTTGGGCCAGAAGTCCGTGTGGCCGAGAGCTACGTCGAAGCCAAAGCAGTCCTGCAGCCATATTATTTGCCATATTATTAACTATTTCAGTTTCTTTTCATGACAGATCAACTATTCAAGACAGATCAACTATTCAAGACAGATCAACTATTCAAGACAGATCATACATAATCTCAGTGAACATAACTAGTTAAGATCGCAATAGAAAATTCTTTATTTACCGTAGGCAACATCCAGCATTATTCTTAAAATAATTCCCTCGTGATAATAGGAATCCTCATCAAAATGGTCAAGGATTACGGAAGTGAATCGAATTAACTTTTTAAGTTAATTCGATTCGATTAAGTTAATTCGATCACTTAGCAATAAATGCATTAACGTCGCCATGCTCATGAGAGCGTTATTAATACTTTCATGCTGCCGCGGTCATAGCGAGCACTTGATCATCATTACTCATTATGATATCGTGGTCATAAGGAGATCACATCACTCCTGACACCATAACATCACAAATTACAATGACACAGTAATCACAGCAACAACATAACATCACTATTTATTAAGACACTGTTGTCACAGCAACACCATAACATTACTATACCATCATCATCACTATCGATAGCATATCACCATCAACAGTGATGAGGTCTCACCGTCCAGACGAGATAGTTGCGGCATCCGTTTGTGTGGATGACGTCCACATAGAGCGCGTCCGTCTTGTCCAGCCTCTGCGATGGTCCCGTGCCCCGGAAACTTAGGCCCGCTGGGTCCAGACCTGATACATAGAATAGAAACAGTTTAACTATAATTGAAGCAAATTGAAAGCATTTTACTTAAAATGAAGAGGCCTGAGGTTCAACAGTCGCCCAGTTTAAAATTCGCGCCGTGACCAAAGCCATTTGGCATGGAATGTGGAAGTAGGCCGCAAATTCCTGATACTAGTCGCATGCTTGCAACTAGTATCAGGCCGATGCCTGATACTAGTCGGACTAATCGGCCGGGCGCGGCAGTGGCCTCGGACATTTTCTCGCAGCTCAGCGCAAGTGTTTCGGTAACATGGGCATGCAGGCCTGTTTATTGCCTTGAGGCGGCAACGGCGCGCCTGTAGGAGCAGGCATGTTTTCTCGCGACTGGCTCCGCGATTGCGAGATTTGTAACTGTGTGTGAAAGGAAGCTTGTCCAACAGGCATCAGGGGTTTGACTGGCGGGTGAGTATCCTCGAGAAACTCAAACTCTCCCGGAGTGGCGAAAAGTGAATGAGTAATCAGAATGAGGAAACATATAATTCTTGAAACAAGAAGGGCAAGGCGGACAAGATGAATAAATATACGGTATATTTATAAATGGCGATGGATAACAAATTAATATATTTCAAAAGATGTGGCAATGTATTGAACATAGAAAGTGCTCAAATGAAGGCTCCAAGCTATCACCCCCACCAGGCTGGACCCCCTACCTGATATCCGAGCAATGGGCGTCGGGACGTTCTTCCCCACAAAGCCAGCAATGTGCGCGCCCAGCGAGTGTCCGATGATGTGTACATCAGAATATCTGCCCAGCAAATGCTGCACGTTTTAAAACCTTGGCAGCTGATGCCATCCAAGTCAATAGCTTATACGTATATGGGCAGAGCTATTGGGGAAATATGTTCCATTGCTATTGACCAGTTGGACTGTATAGTTGCCAGTTGGGCTGCACCAGTACTAATGACCAGCTGGACGGTAAAATTGACGACGTCTCACACTAGAGCGGTAAGTGCTTATAGAGCAAAGAGCTCAATCAAATGTGCCAGGCCATGGCAATGGCTAGTCTACACATGAAAACTAAAGAATTAACATTGAATGGCAAATCAACATAACGAGACATGACTCGGAAAATAGTCTATAGTAGAAGTACCAATTTCTGGTTGGATATTTAAGATATAGGAATATAAGAATAACATGCCAAAGCCATAACGCACGATAATGAGGCTAATTTAACTTAATAGCGCAGGTGTCCAAGCCAAAGTTTTTGGAGGAGTTTGTACTCACTTGAGAGACTTGAGTTGAGCCAGCTGGGCAAGCAGGGCAGCGATCTCCTTGCCGACATAAGGCACGTGGAAGACTACGTGGTAATAATCTATGACGAAATATTCCGACCCTGACGGCCACTGCACTGAGATCACGTTACAGCGGTGCAGCTCCAGCAACTCTGCCACATTAATGAACACATTATACTGATGCTCTTTTAAAAAACACTTATTAGTTTTTCCTAAGAACTTTCGCAATAATAAACTTTGCCCTTTATTATTTTCATCAAAACGCTAGACTGTTTCCACTGCATATGCTTTAAAACTTCCGCGATGGTAACTAAGAAGCAAAAATTATGCACAATTTAGAACGGAAAACACATTTTATGAAACAAGCCACTAGATTACACCCCCCCCCAAAAAAAACACTCTAGAAAAGAAATGTTCTCAAGGTGCCAGATATCTTTAAACTGATATTTATTATATATGCATCTAACTTTTCACTTTACACCTACGAAAAAGTTTAGCTACTCAAATTTAAACACTTGATGACAACTGATAAGAAAACTAAAATTGAGCACAGACATTGAAATTCCTATGGTTTGATGTAGCTATCATTCATCAAAAGAAACATGATGTAATTTAAACCTTTAATTTCTGACTACCTAAATCTTAGATACATGAACACTAAAGAAACACAGCTTAGTTCCGTTATTGTGAAAGCCAAGTCATTGTTAGACAATAGAACCGAGGCAAGTTTTCAATAAATTCACTATTCATTACAATCAAGTAGATCAGTAGCAGAGGTTGGCCACAGAAATATGCAGCTCAGCAGTAATTAAAAGCAAAGTATTTCTAGTTTATCAGAAGAACTTGGCCTATATAATGCATTAGTGAAATTGCTCATTTGTTATTCTCTTGGTCTTTGATGCAGATGCCAACCTCAATTTGTCAAAATATTAAACTTCCCTCAGGGAATATTTAAATCACGTGTAAAGTTTCTTATATAATTATGGCATTCCCTCGAGATATTTGATGATCTAGAGCAGACAATAAGTTACTATCTTATTCTATGGGAAGAGCTTTTGAAAAAATCAAAATTTCATCTGGTGAAGACAAAACTTATATATACAACAGATACAACTTTCATAAATACTTAAAACAGTAAGTAAGATAAGAATTTGCATTGCATGCTTTCATATTTACAGACATAGTATCAACTTTTTTATCAGTGATACTATACTAGTACTTGATTGGGCACAAATGATTAAAGATAATAATGCCAATGGGAGAAAAAATATAACTCAATACTCACTGCAGTGAGTGACAGAGAGCTCATTTTCTCATAGACGAAAACTTGAGGTCACGGACGGATGGACAGACAGACAGACAGACGCACACGGCGAGCACAATAGTGCATTATTTCCATAAATGAGAAAATGCACTAAAAAGTGTGCATAATGTATGAATAATCAGCACATTATTAATTTAGCACCAAGGCATATATATTTATACATAGAGTACAGTACATGAAAGCAGTGTCATTAGAAATACACACTCTGCTTGCTCTCCAGTATCCACGGCTCGAGTCCATCACCCAAGAAGCCGTGCACGATGATGTAGGTGGGCTGATGGCCCTGCAGGTGACTGCTGCTGATGTTGCTCTTGTTGCCAAGCACCAGCAGCTCATAACTCTGTCCTGACTCATAAGATCTGGTATCAAATAAGAAAAAAATTCTAAATAATAATGTAGAATTTTAACTTAGAAATAATACTAAGTTAACAAATTTCACTCATGAATCATTTATGATGTTTTTTGTCAAGTATTGTTTAACTGTAATTGCATTTTGAATTTTATGGCCACAGATTTCTTCCTGACAATTGAGGTAGACATGTATTAATGTATAATCATAAATTATATTTGTCAAATATTTCATTCGATAATTTCATCCTGTATAGTGTAAGCAAGGTTAATTTAATGAAAAGACTGATATTCAGCAAAGATCTTAGGAATGAAACTAATAGCAAGACTCACGGAGTCCACAGAAATATCTTCTCAATCATAGATTTTACTTTGACGCCTCCATCACTGCTGGATGAAGTGGAGTGATGGAGGAGCAGTGATCCGTTGTGGAGTGAACCATCTGAAAATACAAAATTATTTGGTAATTCTGAAAATTGGCAGGTGAAACTAAGTTAAGTTGAGAGAAACATCTTGAATTCAACTCAATTCTTTTTCTCAGGCAGTACGAATAATTGAGCAAATTTTAATTAAAAGTTATTTTCATTGAAGAAGTACCTAATGAGACCTTATTTCAAGATAATACATAATTATCAAGAACTGCAGATAGGAAAGTGAGAGTGTTGGAGTGCAAGAAATACACACCCAAGACACAATTTCAACACAATTACACAAATTCAATTACCTTGCGATGACCCTGGCAGAGAGCTGGCCTGTAAATCAGAGGCTCCTTTTGAATTTCCGAAATCTGAAGAATTATTATTGAGATCAAAAGTGTCTTTTGATGCAGTGACTGATCTCCAATTAATGGCACAAGATATAACAAATAATAAACAGTTGAATGTAGTTAGTTGTAGTTGAGATCTATCTGAGAACTGCATTTTGTTTAACTGAAAATACAGTAGCAATTTGTGAGAAAATAAGTACAAAACTATTATGAATTTCAAGTAAAACTATCAATACAAGATTCATTACAGTGCTTGCATAATAGAATCTCATAACAAGAGCATTGGTAAATTGACTATTAAAAGAAAATTTTTCCACATACAGTTGCTAAATGCCATCACATTATCATGTAAATATTGCAAGTATTTACAGGGTCTGCCATATTTATGGCAATTGGCAATGCATGTTTTTCTTATTTTTCAAGAAAATAAACAGGTGAAATAATTATTATTGTGTGAGCTAATAGCCAAGAACCTCCTAAACTATTCTCAAATGTATTTATTCTATATGACCACCCTAATTACAACACTTCTCTTTAACTTCCCTTCTTGTTTGTCTGTTTGTCTGTCTGCTACAAATCTTGTAATAGAAATTTAATGCACTTCTACTTATCCTATCTATCTGAAATTTTGTACACTTGCGTAAAGTTAGAGATAATGCATGAATCAAATGACAAAATAAATAATTTTAGGAATAAAAATATTTTTTCCACAATATTAAAAATTTTAAGGAGAGCGTCTAGGGACAACTTTATCTAGGTTATTTACAGACAGATTGATTCAAAATTTGGTACACGAATGTAAAACGGAATTCTAAGACTTTTTTTTT
The DNA here is from genome assembly GCF_000764305.2 of Hyalella azteca. Classification (NCBI taxonomy): domain Eukaryota; kingdom Metazoa; phylum Arthropoda; class Malacostraca; order Amphipoda; family Hyalellidae; genus Hyalella; species Hyalella azteca. The sequence goes on along the minus strand of NW_025947115.1, from coordinate 285,566 downwards.
GTGAGAATTTTTTGAAAAAAATGACAGAAAACGTGAAATTCTTAGAAAATGGACATAAATGGGGTACATTAGAAATCCAATCTCCTCCTAGGATACACACACATATCATGTGATGTGTAAAGACCATATCTAAAAACGTCACTTGGTGGTTTTTTGGATTTATCATTTTTGTTGGTATGGGAGCATATTTTCTGATATTTGTCAATTTTACCCCCACCCTGCCCCACTTTTTGCAAAATACAATCCAAACTATGACTTAATTAGAAAAACAACCAAGAAACGTTTGTAGATTTTTCTTTTCTAAATCGAATGGTATCTGTCTCATTGATGTAACTTCAAAACTCTATGAGATAGGTTTGCAGGGACAATAAGTTAACTTTTCTATAGTGCCTGACAAAGTCGCGCATGCCTCGAAAAAGACATTCAAGGGTGCAAGGTTGCAAGACTAGACAATATTGGAGCTCAATTTCTGTCAAGGATGGTGCAAACAATGGCATGAGAACCATCACATATGGCTGCAGGCGAATAACTGAAGGACAGACTAGCTATTTAAGTGTGCTACCGGTAATTTCGTCCCATCTTAAATGTTAAAGAACTCCACCACCTGTAACCCTTTCGCGATCTGTCGTGAATGCATAAATCAACGTACAGAGATGGTTTTGGTACTGTTAGATGCATCAGAATGTGAGCTTCAAGATGAGTATAAAAACTGAAAAAGTCAGAATTTTTAGTTTTACCTAGACGCTCCCCTTAAAAAATATTTTTGTCAGCTACAAATCTTATACGGTAATTGATATTTGACACACTTTCACCTGTCCAATTGATCTGAAATTTTGCACGCTTGTGTGAAATCAGAGGCAATGCATGAATCAATTGACAGAATAAATAATTTAACAATTTTTATATATTTAAAAAAATTGAAAAATCAATTTTTTATAATCTGAAAATCTTTAACTAATTTTTAACTAAACTACATCTTTAACTAATTTTTAAACATAGTTTTTTAATGACAGCCTCCAACCAATGCTGGAATCTTCATAAGAGACTTGCAGCATTTCTTGATTGATCAAGTCCCAATCTTGTTCTAATTTAGACATATTATTGAATGAATTATTAGGCTTTCTGCAGACCCAATTTTCTAAACCAGCCCACACAGAAAAGTCAATAGGATTTAAATCAGGGCTTCTTGAGGGCCATCCATTTTTGCTAATGAATGCTAAGATATGACCCTGAATCCAGTTATGGGTTATGTTAAAATCATTTGATGTGGCTGAGTTGTGTTGAATACTCCATAGTGACTGGTGAGCCATTGAAGTGTTTATGGCCCCAGGGTAACAACTTAGCTTCTAAAATGCCCAAAATGTATTGCTGGCGGTTCAATTTCACTAAAGAGGCAACAAAAACAAGTGGAGACCTTCCAGTGGCTGTTACCACAGCCCAACCCATCATGGACATAGGTTTTGATGTTGCGTTACTGTTCTGGTTGCCACAGATCCATCCTGACTCTAAACTCTGTAATTTTAACAGTTAACGCTTTGTTCAATGTCAAATCTCTTCTTGTCACTGAACACCAGATTGGGCAGCATGACATCCTCAATGAGATTCAGAATGTGCTGGAATCTTTTGAATCTCATTTCAGTCATTTGTGACCATCATTAAAAATAAGGGTGGTCATATTGAATATATACATTTGAGAATTGTTAAGGTAGTTCATGGCGTTTAGCTCATCCAATAAAAAATTTATTCACCTGTTTGTTTTATTGAGAAATAAGAAAAACTTACATTGCCATAAATATAGCAGACTTTGTATATAGTACCAGACTTTAAGGGGAGCATCTCGGTCAAAATTGAAAATTTTGACTTTTTCGGTTTTTATACTCATTTTAAAGCTTACATTCTGCCGCATCTAATGGTACCAAAACCATCTCTGTATGTTGATTTATGCGTTCACGACAGATCACGAAAGGGTTAGGGGTGGTGGAGTTCCTTAACATTTAATATAGGCCTAAATTACCGGTAGCACACTTAAATAGCTAGTCTGAACACGTTGTGCTTCAGTTATCCGCCTGCAGTCATATGGGATGGCTCTTGTGCCGTCATTCGCACCATCCTTGACAGAAATTGAGCTCCAATATCTTGTAGTCTTGCAACCTTGCACCCTTGAATGATTTTTCCAAGGCGCGCGCAACTTTGTCGGGCCCTACTGAAAAGTTAACTTATTGTCACTGCAAACCTATCTCCTCCTAGAGTTTTGAAGCTACATCAATGAGACAAACCCCATTCGATTTGGAAAAAAAAGATCTACAAAAGTGTGTATGCGTTTTTCTAATTTTGTTATAGTTTAGATTTTATTCTGCAAAAAGGAGGGAGGCGGGGGGTAAAATCGAAAAATTTCCAAAAATTTTACAAAAAATGCTCCCACACCCACAAAAACGAGAAATTTAAAAAAAACCTATACACAATTTTGTAGATGTGGTCTTTACGCATCGAATGATATGTGTCTCGATGATGTAGCTTGAAAATCCTAGGAGGAGATAGGTTTTCTAAAGTACCCCTTTTTGGTCATTTTCTAAGAATTTCATGTTTTCTTTCAATTTTTTTTTGAAAAATTTACACGAATAAAACCTGTTTTATTTTAGGGTTTACACATGTGTACCAAATTTCAGATTGATCCCTCTGTAAATTACTGAGATAAATTTTAGGCAAGACGCCCCCTTTAACACCCTATTCACAGAGCCTCTGTGAAGGCCTCTGTGACAGAGGCCTTCAACATAAGGGCAATCATTTTCAAGGTTTTTTATTATGAATTTATTACCCTCCAACATTGTTCTGTATCATGGAAAAAATTAGGCAAGATTACATTACAATTATAGGAAATAGGAAGCACAATGACTGAACTAATAACAAAAACTTACTGAAGAGGAATTAAAAATTAATTAACCAGATATCAGTATCTTGTATTGTTAATTGATATTCCTGCTAGAAGAATTACCTCCTAACTAATTGTTAATAAAAGTGAACAATTGTGTCACACTCCAAATGTATTGAAAACTTGTCATTTTGGAGTCCCAATATATCAGTAATAAGGAGAAAAATTCTATAATCTAGCTTGAAGCCAATATCACCCATCTGGGTCATTCGGCCCATTCTTAGGGCAGTTAGGCAGTAGTACCTATGATTAACAAGGCTATGTGGCCTATGCCTAAAGCTAATCTATTTTTTGGAAAATTCTGTCTAATGTGATTGAGTATTCCATTCAGGATGGACTTGGAATTGAGTGCAACCAGAACACCAGTCAGACCTAAAATTTCAAAACGGTCATTAATAATTAGAGTGACATAAATTATTTTTTCTTCAACTAAATAAATGATCCAAAACAAAAATAAATGCAAAACTTCCTAGCCTTCCAGATATCACAAAAATTTTAGCTAAAAAATGGATTACTACAATATCTGCAACAAATAGAAATGTATTCAGAATAAATAATCAACATTCACACTAAAAAGCATACAAATTGCATAGAAATGTATCATAAGATAAGGTAAAAGGTTGAATGCAGAGGATCTACTCTCCTTACTTTTTCTGAAAATTTTTTCTAATCTCTAGTCTAGGTAGTTGAATGTTGATAAATGATCAGCATCAAATGGACTTGAAGTCCAGTGTTTAACTGATAAATAATCCATAGATATAATACAACTGAATTGCATAGCAATAGCATATAGCTATATACAGGATTGGAATTTTCCTAGTTGTTTCTGAAATCTCATGGCTCCAACGTGACAAATTTTTAATACAATTGGAATCTTGTGGCCCAGTTGTGCATTTTTGTTAACATTTAGCTAGGAGGTAATTCATCTGGTGGAAATCTTGTGGTTCCAGAAATGGTGGGAAACCTCTAGTCGTGGCCCTAAAGGTAGATGTTTTCCATGCTTGGCTATATAGATAATAGGTCTATTTAGAAATGTAAATGCAAGAGCAGTTACTGTGCTTCTTCATCTTGTGGTTGCCCCTTGCATTGTTCATCTGCATATTAAAAAATTATTGATATTTATATTTCCTGTGCACTTGGCCAGTGGCTTTGCTCATGCATAAACCAACCTACCCGGGTACCTAGACTAGAATCTATATTAATCTCATGTTGCTTCATGCATGTCAAAATATCAAATTGGTAAATGCGGTATATACCAACATCGTGGGTAATTCCGACACTTCTCAACTTTTTCCTTTATACTAAGATTTGTCTTAGTTCCATGCATTTGTTGATGGTTGAAATAGTGACATCATACTATTGCCCGCCATACTATTGCCAAAACACTAGGTCAGGGCCGTCTGGCGGGAAAATGTTCAGATCCAAAGAGAGACAGTGCATGTCACCCAGTGAGAACATCAAAAAATGTGTCAAAGTTGATAGTTGACCTTGCTCTACCAAATAGTGATAAACTGTTTGTGTAGAAAGAATATTATAGTTTGAGACTGTTAAATAAGTCTAAGAATATATTAGAAATCCTTCAAGTATACTTGTATTTGCTGATTTCAAGTGGTAAAGAAATCAATAGATGATTAAGTTGAGAGACGGTTTTAGACACATAAAAACTAATTGCGACACAGCTTGGAATTAGACACACACAGCTCATTTCGAGCTGTGTCCAAATATTAAAATTTTCTTAATTAGAAGATTAATAGCTCTTAATTAAAAGCTTAATTAGAAATTAAAATTTTATTAATTAAGCTCCTTCCCAGCTGAGCCGTATTCTGTTACAGCTCACACAGGGCGCCGTTATAACAAATTAATAGAGTTTGAAGTGCTGCCGAAATTAGTTTTACAATATGCCAAATTTAGTCACACACAACGTTGGAATTCAGGGATTTAGTAGGTTTGAATTATTAAGGCTTTTAAATAAATATGGCAACAGTTTGTGACCTTTCATCATTGCTGGTGCGTAGTGTGGTGTTTTGAGTGACGTCAACCAATCAGAACTTGAGTTGCGCATACGGTGATATTTTTATAGCTGTTCATTTATTGCTACATCCTTAATGTGTCGGAATATACCACGTTTACCCTACTGTGCCTCTTCAGCTTGTGGTTGTCCCTTGCATTGTTTATCTGCATATTGAAAAATTATTGATATTAATATTTCGTGTGCACTTGGCCAGTGGCTTTGCTCTTGCATAAACCAACCTACGTAACCCAGCCCAGCCAATAACCCCCTACCCAGCCAACCCAGGTACTACCGTCAAACGGGGTAAAAAGGGACGGATTTGAGCATTTTTTGTTAATAACTTCTTACCATGCAACATTTCAGAAACAAGTTTAGGCTCATTTTATAGCTCTTTGCAAGGGCTATCCAATGGCATCTTCAAAAAAATGCCATATGCTATTGCTAAGGTGCCAGACGCGAAATAAAACTGTCCCGATTTACCCCTCAAAGCGGGGTAATCCGGGACACTTGCAATAAAAGTTAATTTTAAAATGTTTGAAGCATGCAGAGTGTACTCATCCATTACTAACAGTACTATTACTGTATCCATGGACATGCCATTGAGCATTGACAATGACCTTGTCCACTGCAAGCTTCATATCAGCAGCCATGTAGCATTTCTTCTGTATCTGAAAGCTTACAGGATGGTTTGTAATTTCGCACAATTTTAATTGAGTCAAGTGATTTCACTATAACAAAAAAGATCGTGAAAAACATACCTGAAACAGAAAATAATGTTTTAGTAACAACCATCATATGTTTTGGAGAAATAACTCATAGTTTAGGTCAATTACTTTTCATTCTATGATGCCCGGTGCACAATTCTATATATAGCATTCTATGTACAATTTTGCGATGACCGTTGAGGCACTAACTTTTTTATAAGTGAATTTTTTTTCGCTGAGTGAGGTAAATGTAATCAAAATTCTTTGTTGTTAACCAACTTTTTTGTTAACTGGAACCTTTGCTGAGGTTTTACTGTAAATGCATTTTTAAGGGTGTCCCTAACTACCCAGGGGGGGTGTCCCGACTCCCGAGTAGCCCCGCCGTCATAGTGGCAAAGCAGAGAATTTTTTAGACTCTGTCTCGAGTTCATTTTTGAGCCCTATAAGTAGACCAGTAAAGGATCATGGATACCAGCATTATCATACTAACATACTTAAGAAATTGGTTAAAATCTTGAGTAAATGAGGAAATTGAAAATGAACTGATTCTAAAAAGTCTCTGGTTTGTCACTATGCCCACCGTGCGGAAATAGCTGCCATTTTTTATTTTTTTTTTCAATAAGATAGGCAAATTCTGTCACTTACATTTTCAAGCCAACACCTGGGTGCAACTTTTATGTAAGTAAAATTTTTTAATACGGCAAATATTTTTTTTTGCTCCAGACCTTAGCACTTTAGGTAGAAGGTAGCAGAGGTACTTTTCCAAAATCACACTTTTCAGTTTTTTTCAGTGATTTCTTAGAGATACCTAGTAAATGTTTCATTTCTTGACTAGCTTTATACATAATAGATAGTAAAAATCATAGTGACAAACCAGAGATTTTTTGGAATCGGTTCATTTTAAATTCCTCATTTACCCAAGATTTAAACCAATTTCTTATGTATGATGATGCTGGTATCCAGGATACTTTACTGGTCTACTTATAGGACTCAAAACTGAACTTGAGGGAGAGTCTAAAAAAAACTCTCTGCTTTGCCACTATGGTAAAAATGTTGAAGTTTATGCCACTATTTTTAGTTTTGCAATATTTTGATTAGTTTAGCTGCTACAACCTTTTTACGAAATGTCAGAGGCGCGTCCCCATTTACCCTGCCCCTCCCTTTTACCCCGTTTGACGGTACCTAGACTAGAATCTATATTAATCTCATGTTGCTTCATGCATGTCAAAATATCAAATTGATAAAAAAATTGTAAAATAAAGTTTTATTATTGTCATGTAGCACCAACCGGCTTAATTTTTGTAAAAAAGTGTGCTGGATTTCTTTTTATAATTTGATTTGAAGGCTTTGGGGCTAAGTTTGGGCATGCAAGTCCTAGCACACCTCCCAGCCTGAGCACAACTGGGTTTTGGACACTTTACTAGTTTACTTCACTTCTAAATCTCTTTAGCCTACTTTCTAGTTTCTAGTACCTCCACCAGCCAGTGCGGCAGTAAATTATGAAAAGAAAAGGTACAATTAGGCTTGGACGAATGTTTACACTTTACAGCCTGTGCTGGAAGCCTGGATTTAGTATTTTGACGATTGCGACTGCCGCCTTGTCCTGCAGTCCTGCACCAGCACCACCACCACATTACACGTTTGCTGGATAATATGTAAGCAGACTGACTAAAGCAATTGCACAATAGTTACTGAAATAGCATCAAAAAATAATTATCAACTAAAATTACAATCAAAATTTATCATGGAAGAAATATTGCGCTCTTCTCCAGGGACTGGTCACTGGTTGTACAGCGCCAAAGCGGTAGTCCTTATACTTATAGTCCATCATATCCTAGTAGGTTATTAGGCGAATGAGAACTGACCTTGAAATAGAGTTTTTTTTACTTGGATCAAGTTGTCTTTCCACTACGTTAACTTTATTGCAGTTTTCAATTGAAACTGAATTAGAATGTTTAGGTATTCACTATTTGAAGTTCAAAAAAAAAGTTTGCTCGACCGGTTTTCCTTTCTTGTAGTCTAGTACATCGTGACTTTCGTGAGTCAGACGCTTATCTCGTTCGTAACGAGTTTGTTACAATGTTAATAGAATTATTGCGAAATATCGTGCAAATTTTTGTTATTGCGACTTTAAACTTATACTCAATTAATTATTCTGAAAATCGGAATTTTATTGCATAGCTTGTTTTCGTAAATTATAATAAAATGTTAAACGTGAAAGGGAGCCAGTGGAACGTGTCGGACAATTTTACGCCCATAACGTGAATGTCTTTGGGAATAGAGGGAAATGTACTTCAAAGGATCAAAAGTTTTCTAGTATGTAGACGATAACGTGTCAGTATTAATGGAAGATGCTGAAGCGATGAAGCTGCTGTTTGTCCCTGTCTTGCGCCCAAAGTGTTCAAAGAAATGCAACAAGGATATTTCATGCTTGAAAGGCAAGCCTTCCGAAGAAAGATTAAAAATTATGAAGCTTCAAAGCCTGTTATCGACGCCTGCGTGGTAACATCATTGAAGTATACAATTATACTCATGGTTTAAATAAGATCCCAAAAAGATTACTAGAATTTGAAAGAAGAATCAACATCTGGGGCCACGGGTATTAACTAAAAAATGTAACTCAGTACTCACTGCAGTGAGTGACAGAGAGCGCAATTTCTCGTCGGCGAAAACTTGAGGTCACGGACGGACAGACAGACAGACGGACATGGCGAGCACAATAGTGCATTTTTTCTATAAATGAGAAAATGCGCTAAAAACTGCTTAACAACTCACCAACGTGACACCACTTCTCGCTTCGAGTCACCAAAGCGAGAAGTGAAGCAGCCTCCCTAATTACATCGTTGACGCCCCGATTATGCAGGTGTTCATGAGCAGACTAGATAAATTTATGAAGAAATATGTGTTCCGACTTGAAATTCCTAGCACAAAATCGAAGCTGAGGGAAGTCTAGCGGTTAGGACTGATGTGAATGACGGTTAGGACTGATGTGAATGACGGTTAGGACTTAGGACTGATGTGAATGACGGTTAGGACTGATGGGTAGCTATTTCAAACTAATGTCAGTTTAAGTTTTGAAAAGATGCGGTCAAAGGACTTGATTTTAGATATCCTGTGAGGCTGTAAACAAGTCACGAAAAATACAAGAATCTGCTACAGGCCGCATCAGCAGGTCTATTCTTCAGGGCCGACATCATTATGATATGATGCTCTATCTTTATCTGATCACTTAATTATCTTCAGTATATTAAAGCCTGGGTCTCTAAAACACATCAGTAGCTTGCTAATGACGCGAGACTTGCTGCAATGCCATATTAAATACTTCGAGTTAATTAAGAGGCAGAAAAACTCAGAGCTTGGAAGCGCTACTTTGAAATGTAGCGGCCGCTACCGCTACCGCTACATGCTCTAAATGTAGCGGGCGCTACCGCTATCGCTACACCCACTAGATTGTAGCGGGCGATACCTCTACCGCTACACCCACTAGATTGTAGCGGGCGCTACCGCTACCGCTACTGAAAATGTAGCGGCCGCTACATGTAGCGCGCTACTGCCCACCTCTGTCCAGGACATGTGGTGGCAGCTGGCACGGAACAAGAACAAGTGGTAACTGGTAACAACTTAACAGTAACAACTAACATGTTGACACTATTAACAGGCTGAGGTTGACAACATTACACCGAAATATTTCGTACAGTTTTATTCTGTAATTTATATTATGTATGTATCATGCTGGTTTTTAAATAATATATAATACTATTAGGTAAAATCTAAAGGCTTTATCAATAAATGTAGCGGTAGCGCTGTAGCGGCAAAACCTCGTATCGCTACTTAAATATGTAACCACAATTGCTTAAATGTAGCCGCTACCGCTACTGAAAATGTAGCGCGCTACTGCCCACCTTTGTGTACATATACGAATGATCGGGAATAGGGATCATATACTTCGCCCGATAGAATACGAATGATCGGGCGAAGTAAGAACAGATGTGGATGAATGATATGCATTAAGACGAGAGAGCAAGTGACGATGAAACACTGAACATATTATGAACGTATAAGGAAGAGATGAAAATGAAGAGCGAGAGAGAGGGAGGTCCGCTCTCAATTAGTCCAGCATCTGAGGCAGCTAAGCCGTGTGCCACATTATAGCATAACATAATAACATAACATAATGATGTCGGCGCTGAAATGTAGGCCTGATGTGGCCTGTCGCCGATTCTTATCCTTTTCGTGCCTTGTTCATAGATCTAAACTCGTGTCATTTGACCGGATCTTTTCATGACTGGCGATAGTTTGAAGAGTGACCACACAACGTTTCCAAACTCTAGACTCGGGCGTACGACGGCAATAAACAACTGCTTCATCGTTTCTGCATCTAGGAACTCGTATGAGCGTCTGATCTATCTACTAACAAAGTGTAGCGGGCGCTACCGCTACATTGCTTAAATGTAGCCGCTACCGCTACTGAAAATGTAGCTGCCGCTAAATGTAGCGCGCTACTGCCCACCTCTGGGAAAAATACATGTCATTTATTTATGATATATACGCAGTGAGCATTATTTCAAGAACTAAAAAACTAGGGCTTAATCACCTGCAAAAAAGATTTAAATGCCTTTTATTCGAGTTTTCACATCAATACTAATGTTGATAGCTTTCGATTCGTCTGCGTGGGGACCTCATTGAATTATACAAGTATACTCATGGTTTATACAAGGTCCCCGAAGGATTATTAGAATTTGAAACAAGAACCAACACCAGGGACCACGGCTATAAACTAAAAAAACTGCTCTGCAACTTCTCCACGCGACATTTCTTCTCGCTGCGAATCACCGACATGTGGAACAGCCTCCCAGATGACATCGTTGGCGCTCCAAGTATGAACGCGTTCAAGAACAGACTAGATAAAGCTATGGATAAATATATATGTGCAGACTTGAAATGCCTAGCACCATATCGAACCCGGTGAAAGTCTAGGAGCATTTCCAGCTATCGCCAGTCCTGAAAAGACCCGGTCAAATGACACGAATTTAGATCTTCTGCAAATAAGGCACCAAAAGGAAAAAAAATCGGCGACAGGCCACATCAGGCCTTCACTTCAGCGCCGACATCACTGTTATATTATTACACGAACGGACATTTTACATGAAAATTTGGCCATGTCTGGCCTGGAACCAAAGTTTGATGTCGCGACTTTCCACAGCTAGCTTGAGTTGCACTACATAACAGTAACTTATAGCTTCTTTCTTGCAGATCTTAAACATTCGGCCAGCACAGTATAGCAGGAATCAAGTGTCATCAGCTAATATTTTCCATCAGTAGTTTCGCTCGTAATCGCGAGTGTAGATTCGTCTACATAGGACTTTTAAATTTTCAAGCGTTAACGCGACCGTGAGAGTGACGATTGTCGTTTGAATGTCACTTAATAGTTCAAAATACACCAAAAAGCATGTATATATGGATAAATAAACGCTTCATGCAATCATGAACGGTCTTATGAATATATATTTACAGCAAAAGCGCTCATGGTCCAACCAAACTTTAATGGTAAAGCACGCCGTTTTGATTGGACGAGTTGAAAATCCTGTGAAGCGCGCTAACCCCATGAGATATTACAAGGAAACTTTGAAATATTGCCAATAAAGTGGAGAACCACAATTGCAAAAAACAAATTGCAAACATTTAAATAATATTCAAAGATCAATACTTGCGACTATCAAATTTTATGCGGTCTTCTTCAGAACAAATTAGAAAAACTTGTCAGAGCTCAATATTTGTAATCAATATGGAGCAAGTAAGAGGAAATCTAAGTTATAAGCATCCCAATTCCAGGCAATACAGCATGCGTTGATAATCTAATACTCGTTTTGCAACAATATACTGAGAGGCAATATCCTGTTCATTTCAGTAGTTACGTGACAACTGAAAATTGTGTACTGAATAGTAATGTTGAGTGAGTGGTGAGGTATGTCTATATTTTTTTATCAGGCGTGTTATAGAATTTATTAGGAGTAATTAAAACAATTAATAAAATTCTTCCATGGTGTTCAACTTGGGGAGCAAAATTAGTGCCAAATACGCCTCATTATTATGAGAAAGCAAAAAGACAAGTAACTGTGGAGCTCAACCATCGCAGTACAGAATCTGAAGAGTACTGTTTTTCTATTGGGACTCGGGTGCCTCGTAAGGTGTGCCCCACTCAGACCTGGGCCTCATGCCACTGCCTACAGGCCCGTGGCGCCGCTCCCAGATCATGCGGTGCTTCTGCTTCATGTAGCAGGACTGGGCATTCTTGTAGTACCCAAGGTCTCCGTCTGCACATAAAATAATATAATTAACAAAAAATAAAGAATTAAATATAATTAGATAAAAACCTTTGGATGGTAGTCTGACATGAACTGGTGTATGGTGGTCCCGAAATTGCTATAGCAGATTCACTTTATAGACTGTCTCATGTGCTAATATTTGGCAACTGAGACCAATAAAATTGTAAAAAAAATTAAAGCTGAATAATCTTGAATTCAAATCATAACTGCATGGTATAAATTGATTTTTGATGTGGATGTAATAAATATAAATAATGTATAAATCACTTCATAATGCACAGTGTTCATAATAAATAGTGTAACAGAAAAAACATGCAAGACTGACACTTTATGCATCAGTCAGCAATGGCAATCAATAACAGTACAAATATCTCTCATAATATTGACTTCAAAAGTTCAATCACAAATCCTATTGCGCACATATATTCCTGTACAATTTGAAGCTTGCTATATTTGAAGAACATTATGTGCAATGAACTATCATAGCTTATGGAATGCTTTTAAAACAAAAATTTCAGAGTTTATAATTAACAGCCAATTGCATGGAGTATAAATTTAGTTTTACTTATTTTAGTATTGTTTAGCATCTTGAACTGACACTTTGTAAACCAGTCAGCAGCTGCCTTCTCGTATTCCTCCCTGATGGGTGCACATCTCTTAATGCGGTCAGGACCCTCAAAGATGGCACAGTCCTCCTGACGACGTCTCAGGATGGCAAGGATTTGATCATCAACCAACCTTAAACAAAGAGACTGTAAGAAGAGGTTATGATACTTTAGAATGAAGATAACTCAATACATTATCATTTGATAATAATATTCTTATTTTACCTTCAAGCCATACCATTGATTCATTGAAGTATTTAATGCACTCATGATAGCCTACATCTAAATATATTTGGCTTCGAAACCAAGTCTCAGATAAATACGAGTCAATTCAGTATTACTTTCAACATTTAGTCAGACGAGTTCAATGCTCAGGAATACCCTAAAATTCATAATCATTACTTTAGTAGATTGAATTACAGCTTCCACTTTTTGTTTCTAGCTGATGTGTGGTGGCCTATAAAACTTACAACTTACTAATGCAACATTCAAATCCTCCCAGAAGATCCTCATATATACCACAGATTCAGAATGTGTTGAATAACAGAGTTAAGAAATGTTAGAGGTTATTCCAAAGGTTACTTGTCTCTTTTGAACTGTGCATTAGCTTCATAGATGCACACAACATCATCGGTGTAGCATTGATCAATGGTGGGCACTCGGCGGAACTGACGATGGTACCAGTAAGACTTCTTCTGGTTGGGCTCCACAATGGACTCTGAAAAATAAAGCAAGTATAGACAGAGAAATTCCAATGTGAATAATAATAATACTAAGTTTATTGTAGTGTGAATGATAATAATACTAAGCTTAAAACAAGCCATAAAAGAAGAATTCAAAAAGCACTAAATATATAAATCAACTTACATATATACAACTGCAAAAAATTAAAAAAAACTCATTGGAGTTACAGGTCCTATACCATTCGTGTAAGTCCAACAACTAACAACAATTGCTTGTGCACAAAATCTGCCTGGAATGACCTGATTTTTAAAACACAACACATAAATAAACATTCACCATACTATATTAAAACTTCCAAAGTTCCAATTTCCGCATGTTTAGGTACTATCATAACAGTCAGTATCTAGCCTATCTCACATAGTGTTCACTGTTCAGGAGAAAACCATGAGCAGGCAATATAGATGATTATAATTGGACTTGATGATTTGGTACGGTACTACTTTTTTTGGAAACAAGCAAATTTAATTAGTATTATAATTATAACCACATTAATGATCAATGACATAATTTTGCTTGTCAGTAAGTAAAATTTGTAGATTTTTCACGTTTATTTATATTTTGCTTTTATTCAGGTAGGTATATGGTATTTTTCTAAAAAAAAATCTAGTTTCAGATTTATAGTTTTTGTTTAGATCAGAGGAAATCTTTATGTGCACATACCTATTATAGACAAATGGGGTAAGACAGGATTGCAGCCTTCATGGGGGTAAGAAACGACCAGCCCATGGCATGCATTCTAATTGCACTAAATTTAATTTGACAAAAGAATATGTTAGAGCAATAATTGCATGTCATTTCAGTGTTTGTTTCAACCCTCTTCTGCAAATAATTAATTTTTGGCCAATTTTTAAAGAAAACCTATGTAAAGAAGGGTCACAAAATAGTTAATCCTATTTGGGAAATAAGCTCTGTCTAATGACAAAAAATTTTTTGGCCAGGTTTGTGGATGTAGGCAGGTAACCTCAAGTAATAAGCAAATTTTGTGACATACTAGGCATTTCTACCTGCTACCCTCACTGCCTCACATGTATTGTAAAATGGGGTAAAAAAAGACCGGACATGGGGTAAGATGGGACCACTAAATGATCTTGTTTTGCCCCACAAGTGGTCCTATCTTACTCCACAAATGGTCCTGTCTTACCCCACAAATGGTCCTCTCTTACCTACAGTTTATCAAAAATAGTTTTTTACTGTTTTTAAATGAATATATTATTGCGCAGTACATGGAGTAGTCTGGTCAAAATTTTTATCGTTTGCTCAAACTTCATTATAACTTGTTAGCTGTTTTAATTAGAGAAATTTAGTGCACTATTTTAAATTGCATCAAAGGGATGGACTGATGGAGAAAATAGGGATGTCTCTTCCCATTAGTGAGCTGCAGAACTATGTGCAACATTGGCTGGTTGAAAAGCCATTGTGTGAAACATGAAAAATAATTATGATCACAACTCTGTGAGAGGGCATGAGCTATGTTTGAAGAAGTGCACCACAAATGCAGTTAGCAAGAAAACACATGATGTCTGAGACTCAAGTTAGGGTAAACGCGGTATATTCTGACATCGTGGGTAATTCCGTCACCTCTCCAGCTTTTCCTTTATATTAAGCTTTGTTTTAGTTCCATGCATTTGTTGATGGTTGAAATGGTGACGTCATATATTTACGTGTCAAAATACTGCCAAAACACTAGGTATTGGCCATCTAGTGGGAAAATATTGAGATCCAAAGAGAGACAATGCATGCCACCTGGTGAGATCATCGAAATATGTGTCAAATTGGACAGTTGACCTTGCTCTACCAAATANGACACGCAAATATATGACGTCACCATTTCAACCATCAACAAACGCATGGAACTAAAACAAAGCTTAATATAAAGGAAAAGCTGGAGAGGTGACGGAATTACCTACGATGTCGGAATATACTGCGTTTACCCTATGACACTAAATCTAATGGAATATACATGAAGCATTTAGCAGTGCTCTACAATGAACCAAAGCCAACCCACTATTCACAGTGACGAGCCAGAGATTTTTTTAGAATACCATGGGTTTGGCTTTAAAACCCCAAAAAACCCTTATTCTATGGTTCCTAATTTTCTCAAGATTTAAACCACTTTCTCATGTAAGATAATGATGATATCCATGATACTTTACTGGTCTGCTTAGTGCTTATAGCCTTATATAGGACTCAAAAATGAACTCGAGGCAGAGTCCAAAAAACTCTCTGCTTTGCCACTATTACTATGTTTAACAAAGTTTTCTCATGACAACAACCCCAATGTGACTGATATTAGAGTTGACTTCCCGCAACACAAAACAGTAACAAGTGGTTGTTTGAGCAAATAATGTTTCTAGATGGATAATATTGAATATCATATTTGTACCTCAATTAAAAACTTTGTAACATAAGAATTACCTGTTGGTCCTGTCTTACCCCAGCCTTGTCCCATCTTACCCCATTGGGGTAAGATGGGACAAGCTCACTTTTTTCAATCTGTACAGAAAACTATGTTGGATGCAAAATGTCTGAGTTGTAGCTTAGAAGCCCATTGCATAAATACACCTTGTGATAGGTTTAGGGTATTTTAGTTATTCATGGTATAGATGCTACAGGCTTGTTATTGATTTTGGTCCTGTCTTACCCCATCTGACTATACCTAACCTGCTAGACGTAGGTAAGTATTATTCTGAGATTCATTTCAGAAACTCACCTCTGACCCATTGTACTCCGCCCTCTAAAGTTCGACCTATAGCAGTAAGAAAGTCGATATAAGAATTTTTCGGTTCATTATCATTCTCCCCTCCCATTTTCGAACAAGTTACTTGTAAAGCAAAGATTCGTGGATCCTTAATTTGTTGTTATCTGGCAAATTAAAGGATATTAGAAAAAACAGAGCGTACTTCTTCTTTCTTTCTTTAATTGGAATTTATGGGAGCCTCTGAAGACTGGTTCAATGCGGCCCCATGTCAGAACGGTTCAAGGAATTTGACTGAATTTTGTACCTGGGGACACTAACCACTACCTGGGGACACTAACCACTACCTGGGGACACTAACCACTCGCCTGGGGACACTAACCACTACCTGGGGACACTAACCACACGCCTGGGGACACTAGCCACTCACCTGGGGACACTAACCACAACCTGGGGACACTAACCACTACCTGGGGACACTAACCACACGCCTGGGGACACTAGCCACTCACCTGGGGACACTAACCTCTACCTGGGGACACTAACCACTACCTGGGGACACCAACCACTCACCTGGGGACACTAACCACTACCCTGGGGACACTAACCACAAAACCGGGGGTCACTAACCACACATTGAGGCAACTTAAAATCTTTGTAACGAATTTTGCAGTTTGATGCTGGGAGCATTTATAGGTGTTCAGGAGTTCAGTATGGGTGTTCAGGAGGAACTTCACTTTAGCTGGTGGTAAATCGTACCATTCGCCGGCTCAACGCCTCGGAGCGGGACAGCAGAGCATTTTCAAAGTTCGAGAAAGATAGTTCCAGAACAATGACGTAGCAGCCGGCAGAAGCCGGCTACTGTCACGGGAGCTCAGCACAATGAACCTCTTGCCTCAACGGTTAGAACAGAACTCCTACTCAGACAGAGCGTACTTCAACTCGGCTACTTGAGGCCGGATAGAAAATTTTCCGGAGCCTCGCTAATCGCGGATTCATCAATAGCAGGATTTGATTTACAACTTGGCGGTTTTAGCAAACTATTCTAATACTATTATAACTATTCATATAAATGTGGGACATTAGGTGATCACATAATGACTGATAAATTTTTAATAAAAATTGTTAAACAGTTGGGTGGACCAGTAGTTACAGTTAAGAATACAGAAGCTCAGCCGTAGACCACAAATTTGGGTTGACTGCCGAACGCATTATGATTCGGCATGATTGCATTATGATTCCTGCCTTTCGGAACGTAGCCTTTAATTAACACTTCTGGACAATCATATTTAGGCTGAGCGTCGAACCAGCCCTCGGTCGAACGACCACTCGTCCAAGGACGATAAATTTTGGAACAGAACCATGCTATCTGAAGCATAACTTCAGATGCGGTGAACGTAAAATTATGTAATTTAACGATGCCCGGAAGTCATATTCGATCCGCCCCCTGGTGATGCACGGCAGGTTTCATGCAAGGCCGGAGGAAGACAAAGCCGAGGGGTCACGGCTGATTCGTGGATGCCCGGAGAGATCCAAGACGTTCGATTCAGGGCTTATTGGTGCACAAAATGATATGCTATCCTGTGATATAGATGCCAGGTTATCCTGTGATATAGAGGCCAGGTTATCCGGTGATATAGAGGCCAGGCTATCCGGTGATATAGAGGCCATGCTATCCTGTGATATGGAGGCCAGTTTATCCGGTGATATAGAGGCCAGGCGATCTGGTGATCTAGAGGCCAGGCTATCCGGTGATCTAGAAGCCAGGCTATCAGGTGATATAGAGGCCAGGCTATCAGGTGATATAGAGGCCAGACGATCTGGTGATCTAGAGGCCAGGCANGGAGTTGCAGGATCAGGAGTTGCGGGATCAGGAGTTGCGGGATCAGGAGTTGCGGGATCAGGAGTTGCTGGTGTGAACCCCAACAGGGAATGAACTAAGAAGCTGGTTTTTTTTTAATTTGAATTCACTTGAATTCAAATTAACAATCAGGCAAAGAAATATATCAGCAAAAGGAAAATTGGTGGTCAGCAATTCTATTTATATTGATCAGCGCTGTGACGCCTTCAGTCTGCTCCTTCTGTGCTTAAATTCATCGTCGTTTTAATTTAATCCAATAACTGAGAGCTTAGCAGGGAATTTCTCTCGCATGTAAATTCATATCAAATCAGCTTGAAAAGTGAACCGAGGAGGAGTTTTTTAAATCATCACATTATAAAAAAAATTATATTCGAGTAATGGATGAATTTTGTTATCCTTGCCTGGTTCTCTGGATCGGATGCTGGAGTCTCGCCAGACAAGCGGTTGCCCTGCCGCCCGTCATACGCATCGGTAAGACAATCTATAATATTATAGCCTGTTTTAAAAATATATATAATAACGTATAATATAAGCAATATTGTTTTATCAATTTCATAATCCTAATAATTCGTATGAATGATAAGGAGAATGCGGCCTAATAGTTGGGTTTCTTAATTGATCCATGCTACTAACAATACCTAATAACTTATAATAATACATAATTACATAAAATAATCTACAATAATCAATAATAATCATGCCTAATATTCAATAGCAATCTAAAATAATTGTGCCTAATAATCTATTATCATACCTAATAATCTATAATTCAGCCGTGTACCATTCCAATGCCTAAATTACATAATAAAAATTCATTTAGGCTTTTAGCCATTAAGTAAAATTTCGGTTAATGTATTCGAGGCAAAACTCATTCGATTATTGGAAATCCACTAATGCACGCCTGTAATTATTTTCATCAATTATTGTGAATTGATTTAGATTTCCCTCTTCATCAAACTTAGCTTAATAATAAAATGAGTTTTGTTTTAATTCTCTGTTACATACTCTATTAAATTACGCTATGTCATTACTATTTATCGTAGGCTTTCTTGAGCTATGCCTCTTTGCCAAGCTATAACTTCACCATAAATTTCTGTTATAAGAAGTATTTTCTGCCACAGACCTAAATACAACAATATTTTTGCTCCATTTTGTATAAGCGCGGCAGTAATGGCCGCCTATTGCTGCTAGCTTGCACGAATTCTTAGCAACAATTTCAGCTTTTTGTGTCTAATTCTACTCTACATTACTTCTCACTACTTTACTGATTTCGTTACTGATTATATTTGTGTATAATTCTACTTTCATTCACTTTTCATTAGTTCACTGATTTCTTTACTGATTTTCTTTGTGTCTAATTCTATATTACTTATTATTACTTCACTGATTTCTTTACTGACTTTCTTTATGTCTAATTCTACTATAATTTGCTTCTCGTTTCTTCACTGATTCATTTACTTCAGATTCTTCCGTTTAACCATGGTCATTTGATTAATTTATTCCTAATTAGTTAGCGAAAATAATTTATAAATTTTGTACAAATAATCCGGCGCTAATTGTTCCATGAATATCCCAAGTGCAAGTTTACTTTCAAATTAGATTTTTTCGAAGTTTTTTGCCACGCTCTTAGAAGCTATAAAATTTCAGTGCTTGATAATTATCTCGAACTGTATTTTTATTCATAAATTAATCTTATAACCCAACTTTACACGTGACCGGATCGAATTTCTTAATTTGAACACCTAAAAAATCCCGTTATGTTATTGAAACCATTTGATGCCAAATTACTTTTAAAATACTCATCTAAAAATATGCTTAGTTTCACTTTAATTTATTGTCGCTAATATTTATTCTCAATATAATTAAAAGATTAAGTATTCTGCATAGCGTGTTCTTTGAGACGCCCTCTTTAGTTTGATTTAACGAGCCCTGTCCTTAATTACCAGAAGGATCTTCAAGATACTCCTTCAGCTCTCCTAAAGTGTCCTGCACTCTAATTGGAACACGAGGCGTCCCTATTTACCACCTTGGATATTCTCGCTAATTGATTAGAGCTAAAATAAAATCCTGAACGCGAAAATCCTTTTCTCTTTGGAGGAAGGATACTGGGTCACCAAAGGCAGAAGCTGGATTGGCTGGAGCAGAATATAACTTGTGCATGCGAGGACTTTGAACTGGACCCGAACTGACGAAACAAATTTAAATATTAGAGCCGTGATAAAAATCTACGGATTATGAAACACACATTCAAGTAATCCACACAAATAGTTGTGGGAAGAAAGATAATGGGTAACGTGCCTCAAGCTTGGTTCATTAACAGGTGCATGCTCACATCAACATAAGGAACGATGGGTAGAGTTAGATTTAGGGTTTGTGATGCGCGGTTACTGATGTGTAGTTAGAGTCAGTGATGTTCAGCTAGTGATGTGTAGTTAGAGTTAGTGATGTGTAGTTAGAGTTAGTGATGTGTAGTTAGAGTTAGTGATGTGTAGTTACAGTTAGTGATGTGTAATTACAGTTAGTGATGTGTAGAACTGAGGGTGGCTTAAGCGTGCCACGATGTCGGTAGGCTGAATGAACGCTGTATGGACGTTGAGTAGGCTGTATGAACGCTGTATGGACGCTGTATGGACGTTGTATGAACGCTGAGTCTGACAACTCAAGCGACACTCAATCCAGGAGATATCTTCCGAGAATTCGATGAGTCAGCGTTTTTCAAAATTTGCAAACTTTGTGATCTCACATTTCTGCAGGATATTTTCTTAAATTATCCGTCCTGAATTTGATCATGAATTATTTGCAAATACTAATTTAATTCCACAATCGCCCTTCTATCGTACCCCAGGTTATTTTATCCCGGACGCTGCTCTGTATTAATCAGTCCAAAAATTGTATGAATTGGAGGAGAATTTGTGTGAGAATATTGCCTTAAACTTTTATTTGTTAACACCATGTTATGATGCTGCCCTAATGCTACCAATATCTTACTAAATCCCTTTTAGTCATAACTAGTACTAATACCACTAATACCCGTAGTTACTAGTCATTACTAGTACTAATACCACTATAATACCCGTAGCGACTAGCCATAACTAGTACTAATACTAATACCACTAATACCCGTAGTTACTATCACAACTAGTACTAATACAAATAATACCGCTAATACCCGTAGTTACTAATCTAAAGATTTTTATTTAATTGAAGCTTAAGATAAAGATTTTAGTTTGACTTCGATTTCTGAATATGAACTCTCATATTTATGCATCTCGACTAATATGAAAGAGAGCGTCATAACTTATTTTATATTAGCAATGAAATAATAGAGCTGGGAAGGGAAGGGCTCAGTCACTGGGGAAGCCATGCAAGTGAGGTGAACACCGACACTTCTAGAGCTTTGTGGCGCTCCAAACCAATGCCTGGCTGGCAGAAGTTACCCTAAATCAGGGTAGCAAATCAAACAATGAAGAAATTGTTGATGAAATGGTGAAATCTTGAAAGAATTTGCCTAAAGAGGCCTCATTTGAATTTAAATTTCATTTTCATTGGTTTGGAGCGTCACTGGTATAATATCGACTGTGTAAAATATTTATCAACTTGTAATGATCAGCAGAAGTCATACAATAGCCTTCTTAAGGGGTCAGCTAACACCCTATAGTTATATTGTCATATTGTAATATCTAATTGTTATAGTGTACATTGCAAAGTTATAGTATAGTAATATTGTATATTGTATATTTTACATTATATATTGTAAAGTTATTGTATTTTAAAGTACTGGGAAACGATATTTAGCCATGTATTTGGATTCCTTATCATATCACTAAAGCTATTAAATAATATCTCAATGACAATAATTTCTGATATATTATAAAAGCGAGCATAGCAGAAAACTTAAATCTTAGCCAAATAATCTATGATTCAATTTTTAAGTCTATAATCATATTGAACCTGCACATACAAAATCGCTGACTGTATATGCATTCGCCATTATAGGTGCCTATTATACTGTTTCTATTGAAAGGGATTCGGAGGTCATAAAATCGACGAGTTGAGGCACTAATATGCCCCCTAAATTACCAGGTCTCAACGCACTCCGGCCGCCGCTACAAATTGAATCATTGCCTACAAAACTCGTTGACAAATTACCGCCTAATATTGAATTATGGCCTACAAAACTCGTTGACAAATTACCGCCTAATTGATCAGACGCCGCGACCTCGCACCGCTGCAGGCTGCATGACATTGCCAGCCTTGGCCACGTGAATATTAAATGTCCGCCACGAAAGTTTTAACTTTGCCGTGTGCCAAAAATTTAGCTCTTAAATTAGCCTTGAGTCAGCGGCCATCCTCAACATGCAATAACTACACTCAGCCTCAGAGCTAGAAGCCGCAGACTACGCTGGAACATCGTAAGCCTGATGAGTTCCGTACTACATTAAGATAATTGCACCGCATGTCCACAGCCAGTGCTTAAACATGCATGCAGGCAGTTCTATTTAGGTAGAGGGGTTGCCGTGTAACTGCGCTACATTGTAAATGAATATTATGCGTGAACATGCTCGTGGTAAAAGGGTCGCAACATCACAAATAATTCATAACAAGGTTGCGCATCTCAAAGATCAAGAGTGAAAAATGAATGAGAAGAGGAGCGAATATTGAGGAGGGAAAACTCTTCAAACTCAGGGCGACATTGGACCGAGGGTGACGGATTAAACCGTCCGAGGGGACGGTGGGCGACAGCTGCGCTGGCTGGAACACGGAACAGCTTTGGAGATTAAATCCTGATCTTGGAGATCCTCATTAGCATGTTCCTTGTCTCTCCACTCCCTGGCTTTATGGCTTTGAGGTGACATGAGTTTTTACCTTACATAAGAGTGGCCCACTCAGTTTCCCACCATGTTAGGTTTAACGCAATCAATGTAAGTGCTCAGGCGCGATGTTTAAAGAGGATCAGAGAGTTTAACGAAATGAATGCATGTGTTCAGGTGCGATGTTCACAGAGGATCAGAGAGTTTAACGAACTGAATGTATTGTGTTCAGGTGCGATGTTCACAGAGGATCAGAGAGTTTAACGAAATGAATGCATGTGTTCAGGTGCGATGTTCACAGAGGATCAGAGAGTTTAACGAACTGAATGTATTGTGTTCAGGTGCGATGTTCACAGAGGATCAGAGAGTTTAACGAACTGAATGTATGTGTTCAGGCGCGATGTTCACAGAGGATCAGAGAGTTTAACGAACTGAATGTATTGTGTTCAGGCGCGATGTTCACAGAGGATCAGAGAGTTTAACGAACTGAATGTATTGTGTTCAGGCGCGATGTTCACAGAGGATCAGAGAGTTTAACGAACTGAATGTATTGTGTTCAGGTGCGATGTTCACCGAGGATCAGAGAGAAGGCCCGACAGAGGTGGCGTTTAAGTACGCCATCTACCGCATCAACAAAGACGTGCACCTGCTGCCCAACACGACGCTGCTATACGACGTGCAATACGTGCCTCGTGACGACTCCTTCCACACGTCAAAGAGAGGTGATATGCTTCCGAGTTTTTTGTGCCGTTACATTGGAATCTTGTGTTTATAATTATTTTGTGAGTACAGAGATTTGAGGTTATTTTAGATTGTTCTTATCTTTACGGCGTTTGTTGATGGTAAAAAAAATTATGTTAGAAGGATTTGATTGTTGCAAAAAAGACAAGCTATTCTGATGTGTCAGCTCAATTGTATTAAGAGAATGAAAAAGTGAGGCGTGCAGGCACCGAGATGGTGTACTTATAATTACAATCCAAATAATTTATAAGTAGTAGCTTAGGATGGTCACATGTTCATTCTCAACTAATTGTCACGTATACAGAAGTAGCTATAGTGTATATATTTTTGATTTAGCATTAAATATGAAGAAGTCTTGCTGGTTGCACAGCGTGTGAGCAGATCCAGTACGGCGTACAGGCCGTGTTCGGCCCCTCAGACAGCCAGCTCGCCACTCACATCCAGTCCATCTGCGACGCCCTGGACATCCCTCACCTCGAGTCCAGGCTGGACCTGGAGCCCGAGTTCAAAGAGTTCTCCATCAACCTCTACCCTTCCCACGACGCCGTCAATCAGGCCTTCCAGGACGTCATGAACTTCCTCAACTGGACCAAAGTCGCCATCATCTACGAGGAAGATATCGGTGAATGTTGAACGTTTTTGTTAAAGATTAGAAAATTTTAGTTATTATTTTATCGCGTATCATCGCTGCATAGGACTATTATGATAATTATGGATAAAATATTTTTTATTGTTTCCCTTATGTGTGAACGACTCTAAGCGTCTTACAAATTTCATAATCGCTGCTTGTCAGTAATTGCTTCAGCATTAAAAATATTAAACATGCAGATAACTGAACTTTTGAAGCGAGTTTTAAAAATGTTGCTCTTTTGGAAACTTAATCCGCTTAACTGGCAAGGTGAACGCAATTGAAAGTCTCTATTTCATGCGCAACGGGAAGTGCTGTATTTTGATGTCTTGAATTTACTTTCCTCAAAGCTTTATTTCATAAAATGTTCAGGTTTAATCAAGCTGCAAGACCTGGTGAAGACGCCACCTAAGGAACACATGGAGTTCCTTCTGAGACAAGGATCCCCTGCCACCTACCGAGAACTGCTTAAAGAGATCAAGAACAGAGAGATATACAACGTCATCGTCGACACCAAGGCTGAAAACATGAATCACTT
This sequence comes from Hyalella azteca, assembly GCF_000764305.2. NCBI lineage: Eukaryota > Metazoa > Arthropoda > Malacostraca > Amphipoda > Hyalellidae > Hyalella > Hyalella azteca. The sequence goes on along the minus strand of NW_025947115.1, from coordinate 260,973 downwards.
TCTCAGAGGAGTGAGTACTCTTGCTTTGATGTACAGAAGTTTAACTCATCACTTCCTCAGAGGAGTGAGTACTCTTGCTTTGATGTACAGAAGTATAACTCATCACTTCCTCAGAGGAGTGAGTACTCTTGCTTTGATGTCCGGAGGTATGACTCATACCTCCGGACATCAAACTCATACCTCATAACTCATCACTTCTTCAAAGAGGTGAGTACTCTTGCTTTGATGTACAGAAGTATAACTCATCACTTCCTCAAAGAGGTTAGTACTCTTGCTCTGATGCACCGAACATTACGCATCACTTTCTTAGTGGTGTGATTCCAATGGATTAATGCCAATCTCCCCAGCAAACCTGTGTGACCCACCAGATGTTTCACGACGAGTTCGAGTTCCACCTCCCAATAAAGTTGCCATGTCACACTGTGCCGCAACTTTCATGCGAATGTACAGGTCACAATTGGCTGCCTAAATTCCACACCGATAGCAATGGCCGCATGAGAGCGAAATTATTTTATAAAATCGCTCTGCTGAGAGTGTCCGGTGCCGTCCAGTAGCTACCGGCAGTATTTGTTAGGTAAAGAAATCCTGGACATGAAGTGACGACTTCCCTAGCTATTCATGCGAGGAGCGGCGTGGCGGGGGCTGTTAAAGACCGTGTTTTTATAAAAGGTGTTATCACAATAACGCTTTAGGGTATCATAATAACGCTTTAGGGTATCACAATAACGCTTGAGGGTATCATAATAACGCTTTAGGGTATCATAATAACGCTTTGAGGGTATCATAATAACGATTGAGGGTATCATAATAATGCTTTAGGGTATCATAATAACGCTTTAGGGTATCATCATAACGCTTTAGGGTATCACAATAACGCTTGAGGGTATCATAATAACGCTTTAGGGTATCATAATAACGCTTTAGGGTATCATAATAACGCTTTAGGGTATCACAATAACGATTGAGGGTATCATAACAACGCTTTAGGGTATCATGATAACGCTTGAGGATATCACAAAAACACTTGAGGGTATCAACACAACATTGATGATATCACAATAACGCCTGAAAGTATCACAATGACACTTGAGGCCATCACATTAACACTTCTTATTGAAAGTTGTTACTTGCTAATATAGCGGCAGGATAGGCTCGGTCTTTCGTGGCCAGACATTTTTATAGGCTACTTCACAGTCCCGAGGCAAACGTCGATTCAAACTGCCACAGAGGATACGTTTTCAATGAGGATATGGTAAACTTACCAGCGTTTTATTTGCTTTAAATTTTGTGTGGAACAGGAAAATACCGACCAAACCTTCTTCCCGTATTATTTGATGGCCGAAATATACGAGTCGTTGCATTCCCTTCAAACCAACACGTCGGAGTTCAAAGCCCCCCGACGGCTTGTGGGGAGCCGCTGCTATTCTTGAGCTCAATTGGAATCCATTGACGCCTTCGTACGTCGCATCTTCATATGTCGCCTCGCATTCCGGCATCACTCCGCCTCGCATTCCGGCATCACTCCGCCTCGCATTCCGGCATCACTCTTCCTCGCTGCTCAGCACTATTCTGCCTCACTTCTCACCATCACTGCGCCTCATCTCAGGCACGAAGAGCAGAAGCCGTGCGGAAGTGAAGCCATTAGCGAGGCCCAACTTGCCCAAGATACGGCCATAGTTTCTGAAGTTTGTCAGATAACGAACTGCATGATCGACTGCTTTTGTAATTACCGGCGCCGTCCGACCCGTTGCCTATTTGAAGTTCGAACAATTACCAAGCGAAGCCATATTCGGATGATTTTTTATTCTCATTTTCAATTTTGGATCTTCCAAATGATTGACCGCAGTACTGCTTGGAAGTTGCATGATTTAATTCCTAGACCAGAAGTATTTGCGTGGATAACTGGAATAAGTGTTCAGTAGTTCGCTGTATTTATGTCGCGTCAAGACTGAATGTATAATCTCCTGCGTTGCCGTGTTTTCACGTCAAGATAATTCTTAGTATTCAAACGACGATAAGAAATTTACCAATTTAGAAATGAATGGAGAATCGTCGAAACATAAGTTAGTGTCATTTATTGGGGTATATCAACTTATCCTTAAACTTTCGGCATGCATTGTTGCACTAACGTGATGGTTATTCGAAAATATGAACTGGTATTTTTTTAATTTTATTACGGTAGATGATGATTCTGGATAAAAATCTGTTGCATACATGCGGCTTGTCTTGCATTTTAGCCCAAAGCTCTCGGCATTGCTGGCGTTGCTACAGATCTTGCAGATCATCTGTTGGCAGCCGGCGGATAATGGCCACACATCGATCAGAAAATGCGCCGTCGTAACACTCATTTAGCAAACAATCTACGGGCCTTAGATATCCTATGACCTAACCATCAATCTGCATGCCATGAACATCCCATGAGGAAAGGCCTCCGACATATGAGGCCAGGCCGGCTGCCGATATCTGAGGCCAGGTCTGCAGCTGATATATGAGGCCAGGTCTGCAGCTGATTTATGAGGCAGGTCTGCAGCTGACGTATGAGGCTAGGTCTGCATGCGACGAATGAGGCTAGGTCTGCAGACGACATGTGAGGCCAGGTCTGCAGGCGACATCGAGCGTAGTCGCGATCGTCGCTTTCCGAGCGCCTCTATTTACCGGCGGCACTGCGGAGCAGGGACCGGAAATGCGGCCCTATTACAGCAGGATGGGGGTCTGTAGCTCGATAGGTGGGGTCCGACAGCAGATCAGTGGAGCCGCCACCCGAAAGGCCTGCTTAACTTCGGCTTAGGCTCCTTAAGGGTTAACGAGGGCATGCGACGAGGAGCACAGAGGCTCCAGATAACCAGCCATGCGGAAGCTGCCCAATTCGTTGCAGTTGCGACGCTCGCCCAATTTGGCCGCGCGCTGCCAAAATTGCCGGCGTTCTGGAGGACCAAATGAAGCTCGCCAGAATTGCAATGACGCGATCCGCTAAGAGCCGGATGATGAGCAGACGCATCACGGCATGCTGTTCCGCCAGAGTGATTTTTGGCACAATGTTTTTTTAATTTGGGCCAAGTAATTTTTGAGAAACCGATACATTGAATGCGTATGCCTAAATAACCTTCGATTCTTATAGGAAATATGTTCCTTAATATTGATTATTAGACGGATTTCCGTAGCGACATTATACGCACCTTACATATCAAGTGACTTTGAATTGACTCTCGTTACTGAAAAAATCTTAACATTTTAAAATGTTCAGACCATATGATCAAACATTGGTGCATAGCCCGAACGTCGATTTCAACTCAAGCCTCTAAAAAGCCTGGGAAACTTGATCACGCTGAGCTTGAAAGTGTTTTTCTGACGAATGAAAAATTCTGAAATCCTTTCTTGTCGTCGCACATTTTCCTCCACAGTTGTTGAGCGCAATATGTTGAAGACATTGAGACATTTACCTTACTCATGTAAGGCAATATGTTGTGCGGCTCTCTGCTGACGTGTAATGTTTACCTAGTGCTCACACGTCTGACGTGTCTTGTACCTAGCAGGCCTCTACACGTAGTGACGTTCCTTCCACTAGACTTAGTGACGTTCCTTCCACTACACGTAGTGACGTTCCTTCCACTAATTCCTTCCACTACACGTCACGTAGTGACATTCCTTCCACTACACGTAGTGACGTTCCTTCCACTACACGTAGTGACGTTCCTTTCACTACTCGCAATGCGTCACTTCGTGCACGCAGAAAACACCCCATTCCTGCAGGAAACCTACGTGTTTCTGCGTGAACGCCGCCCAGGATTTGTGCGAGGCGATCGAGGAAGCAAGCGGTGCCAGCTCCAGTGATCGCTAATCTGCGTGAAATTGATAACGCATTGGCAATAGGAAGGCCCGCTTGCCGCCATAACTCGCGCACGTAATTGCCTTGTTTCTGTCGCTAGAATATCGTTAGGACCTTGCATGTTACGTGTTTGGATTCCTGGTGCTATTTGTGTCAATGTTTTGATGTTTCAGAAGCAAGCATGCCTGCATGACGTTTATAGGCATACTCTAAAACGTTTATGCAGATACTTTTTTTATTGCAAAATTCACCATTAAGTATGAACATCTTCAAAAACAGACTAGACGAAGCTATGCAGGAGCATATGTTCAGTCTTAAAATGCCTAGCAAATTACGGACCAGGCAATAAGTCCAGCAGCTATCTCAATCAATTCGTCAGCTATGGAAAGATCGGGTTCCAAAGGCCGGATCTCTTGTGAATCAAGTCACGAAAAGTTCAAGAATCGGCAACAGGCCATGGGCCTATTTCTTCAACGCCAACACTATTCTATTCTATTCTATTCTATTCTATTCTATTCTATTCTATTCTATTCTATTCTATTCTATTCTATTCTATTCTATTCTATTCTATTCTATTAAAAACAGCTCAATTTGTTTTTCAATAGAAAACTTATTACTTGCTCTCATTATTTAGCGAGTTTAAAATGATGCGATTCTGTTCATTCATATTCTTGTATTAATTTCCTGTAAGTGTAATTCTATTATTAATGTTAATGTGATTCTATTATTTTTATTAATTTGTGATTGTTATTATGATTCCGAACAAAATAAAAAGGTCTCAGTTGTGGGTCATCTAATTGTATATTCATAACGTATGAAATACGACCTTTAAAACTTAATACATAATTTTATTCGTGGAGGTACGATGGAAAGTCACTCTCTTAGATGCGCATTTCATAATTAAAATATAGAATATTGAACTTTTATTTATCCCTGCTAAAAGCTCGTCAGTTTCTCGGGCGCTGTTAATTACGAGCGGAAGTCGTTGAGCAAAACTCGTGGTCGGCGCACAAGACATTCTTGTCCTGGCCGTTGCTTCGTCAGCAGCTCGCCCCCCAACTTGTGTTCTGGGGTCGTGACGAAGGGGAGGGCGGGGAACTCGTCTCACCGCTCCCCGTATTGTGACGAATTAAGGGGTCGGGATGGGGAAGGGAGCAAGAGCTTTCCGGGGTGACTAGTTGGGTGTCGCGACGTGGAAAGAGGAAGGAGGTCCCCGGGTTAACGAGTTGGGGTCCGCGACGTGAAGAGGTGGGAGGAATTAGGAAATAACTACAAAAAATTGAAGAAAATTATTATATTCGTCAACTATTGGTCGGACACTTGTAAGTCAAGCGCGAAGATTTTGATTTCTTATGCTTAATTAGGAATTGAAAACTATTGGATTTCTTCACGTTTTATGTTTTTATTTATTTTTCATTAGTGATACAGATCAACGTGTCTTCATAACTTATCTGTAGACCTTAGTGATAATTATGGTAGACAAATAAGCTCTATATCAATATCTATAGCGAGAGCACGAACAGCCGCTCCAGATGCCGCTACAATGAATCCTTCATGACATTTACAAAAGTTGTATACAATTCAGGACAAATTCTGGCATTGAGAATCAAAAGTTTTAGGAAAACTCGTCTGTTGTCGCGGGGTTGTTTGGAATAGAAGAATTTTGTGAGGCTCGAAGCACGAAACTTGGCCGCATGAACTGCCACTTTAAATGAATCTTGAGAATATTTGAATCACACAACGTACTCATAGAGCCAAAGCTTTCCATTGCGGGCCATGTTAGACACAATGCTGAAAATTTGGCCTAAAATAGTTTATAATCATGAAATAAAAATCATTATATAATCTAGTCCTATTTAAGATCACATGATTGAATTTCAATTAAATCCGTTTGGAAAATATTTTCCAATAGAGGCATAAATTTTTCAGGATAGAATTTGCTTATAAAACACCGGAGCAATCATCTAAAATAATGGTAATAATTATTGCGGATTTGCATGCAGCGATCCTAACGCTACACTAACGCCATTTTTAGTTAGAAAATAATTCTGTTGCAAGTCAATTTTCAACCTCGGGTGTTTCTCATAAACTATTGAACTTGCTGGAAATAATGATGAAAATATTTCTAGAACTGTTTAGTCGAAGAGTTTGATTTTGCCGCGTTTTCATTTGCGCCGAAGCTGCTCTTGTTCTGTTGCTCTTGTCTCGCTGTTAACAGAAGATAACAGAACTGATACAGACAAAATAATCGTGTTTGTTTAGCATTATTGCGTTGTGTTGAGATTGGGTTTGAAGGCATATCATGTCAGCGCTTTTAAACTTGCAAGGGCTTGCGAACATTTTCCTTCACTCGGTTAAATTACTGTGTTCCCTGCAAGGTGGTCCAGAGGCTTCACATGTGAAGCTTTTCTCCATTTAGCTTGTTGTGACCGACATTCTGCCTTTTGTTTGGCGTTATTATATTATTGTTATAATTATTACAGTTGTGCTTTATTATCATAATAATGGACCAAAGTTATTTTTTTCATTATGATAAGAACCATTAAGGTATCTCTGAACAAGACATTTCATAAATCACTATGCGTCTAGCACTGTGCATGAATAGTCTACGAACAGCTCGTTAATCTCATTCCTTTCTCTCCACTTCCTCAGATTCTGCAGCTACAGATGAATGACTACAAATACCACTACCTCTTCACAACTTTTGTGAGTAAACTCAGCTTCTGATATAATTAGAAAAATAATACTAACAGTAGATGTTGAAACTTGACTTATTGTGTTCTTAAGAAATTTAGTGATACATTCTTCTTTTGCTTGCGACCGACGGCCTTCTTATTAACATCCAAAGATCTGAATTGGCATCTCATAGAGATCGGACATCAAATAATTCGCTTGCGCGTCTGAGTCCATAAGACACTGACATCTATCTGCAACTCTAAAAATCTGAATTTAATTTAATTCAGATTTTGTGTCATAAAATTATACAAAGCAATTTAGTATTAGTTCGGCTGTGATTCATTTGCACGGACCTCTCGATAGCTTCATTGCCGAGGCGGCCGAAATATCACATTGCGGGATCAGCCCTAATTAAGCAGCCTGGGATACATAATCTAAATCAGTTCAATTGGGAACAACTGACTGCGGGATCCACACCAAAGATTCTCTGTAGATTCCCTAGCAAGCTGCATCCTTTTCGTTCTTCTCATCTCTCTCCTCATGCGATACGTTACGTTTGTAATCTGGCTGGGCATCATGCAAAGCGGAATAAAATATTATTGACCGTACGTTCAGTAATTCATAAGAAAATATTGTATAATTTATGAGGGAGACACTAAATTACTTACTTACAAAATAAAATAAGCCTGACATGTGTCTGACTATTAAGTTACACAGGCCATAATGCTGATACATGTAAATAAGCAACCATAGCAACTGCCAAATAGTCTAATCGTCAATGAAAAATAATCTGAAGTTACTTCACTTTAGAAAATAAGTTGAATCACTCTCATAGGACAAAAATTTCGCGAACAATACCAATAATAGCGAGTAATATTAACCATAAGCAAATGCAGTTGAAGCATTGAACACGAAACTGGCGTCAGACGCTGCGCGGCAATTGCCCGGGCTCCTGACAAATGGCAGGCTGACTGTCAGCAAAAGATCTTTTTCTTGCAATGGCCTGGGATTGCCACTTGATAGGCTGACCCCGATCTTCCGACTCAGTCCTACAATCTCAAGATCTGTCCCTGGATTTTATTGGAGAATTGATGAATCTTCGTAGAAATTCTGAAATGTGACCAAAATCTCAATGCGGAGGACTTGTCAGGTTTCAACATCAGCGCTGGGAAAATTTTTTTGTGAGGATAAAAATGAGCGTGATGTTTTATGAGGATGTCAATTCCAGCTGTGAGAAGCATCTTTAAATATATGAGAAATTAATTGGTAAAAATATTTCTAATTGCATGAAGCTGTAAAATCGCAAAAGCAAGTCACATTAATTTCCAATAAACGATAGCCATTTTAATCACGTGAATAATTTTGCGGATTAAAATTTAATCCTAAATGTAATCCTCAAATATAATGTTACACTCATCGATGCTGTTCTGTTAAATTTGCTCATGAATCAAAAGATGCAGATAAAAATGATGAACGCTATTTTAAAATCTATTAATTCATACCAGGGGCAATATGAATTCCTTAGGCGGCAATATGAGGCCAAAGCCCTGCCAGCAGCTGGGCCACATCGAACTGCTGAACCACACACATCAGCACGCCTGATCGGTTGTGTGGGGACCTCGCCCCCACCACCCTCCCCAGAACTTTCTGCCGCTTGCTGCGCCCCCGCTTGGCCCGCTGCTTAAGCGCATCCACAGCCTATCGACAATCCAAAAAAAGTGTTCTTCAATAATGGGCAGCTGGTACAGGCAGATTCAGAGTTCAAACCTAATGCCAGGCTTATACACTGCAGGCAGATTAATACACTGGCAGTCGTAAATTAAATTAGTTATGAGTCAGCGCCGAGCCTCAGCATGCTTTAACTTAGAATCAGAACTAAAAGCCTCAGACAACGCTGATACGCCAAGCTATTACTGCTTCGCACTGCTTACAGATAATAGCGCCGTAAGTCCACATGCAGACAGTGCATAAGCAGCTCACTCATAAGCAGGTTGTTCTTCATCTTGCCTCACCTACTCCAGCCTAATTTCTTCTGGCCTAACTTAAGCACGCTGCGCCGACTATCCGATGCTCCGCAGCCAAAGAGACTAGGTTCAGATTTGTTTTGGTCTAGAGTTGATGCACAGTGAGTTGATGCATGAGGTCGACCGCAGAGCTGCCTGCTAATAAGTGAGCAAGGTTGAGCGCGGACTCACCTGTGGACTAACAATGCTATTGCTTCCTACGCCTAATTTCATGGGATAGTATCCCTTGAAGCGTGCTTACCCAAAGGAAGTGGATTTTGGATGTACTGGCCTTTAGAATGCATCCCGTTAAGTTAAAGACGAACCATAGATCCCTGCTTTCGTGTTTGATTTTACAGAAAATTTTCTTGTCCCTGCTTACAGGACATCGAGACCTTCGACTTGGAGGACTTCAAGTACAACTTCGTGAACATGACGGCGTTTAGGCTGGTTGATTCGGACCATTACAGCGTCCGGCAGGTCCTAAAAGATATGGAATCCTTCCAGCCTATAGGACAGCACATCCTTAACAGGTCTCGAGTTATACAGGTGAGCCTTTTATTGCAATACCGGAGCTACTTAAAATGAAAATGGACCTCCAATGATCCATTTTTTTAACATTCATTATTTCTTTAACTGATTAACTGATTAATATCTTTAACTGATTACTTAATCTTGCCAGTGCCGGACGTATTATTGATCTTTTGGTTTTCTAGTGCGTTTAAACAGGCACAGCCGGCGCTGACCTGTACTACAACTACATTTCTAACAACCTTGCTCTACTCACCCCCTAACAAAATTTAGAGTCGTCCCAGCTTCTGGTACTTAAATTCAGAAGCTGACGCGTCTATAAATTTTCACTGGGCCGCTTCTCACACAGTCACAGCCGGCGCTAACCTGCGCCGCGGCTGCAGCTCTAACATCCTTGCACCCCTCACCCATGCCTCGTACAGGCAGAGCCTGCGCTGATGTACGACAGCTGCAGCTCTAACATCCTTGCACCCCTCACCCTTGCCTCGTACAGGCAGAGCCTGCGCTGATGTACGACAGCTGCAGCTCTAACATCCTTGCACCCCTCACCCATGCCTCGTACAGGCAGAGCCGGCGCTGATGTACGACAGCTGCAGCTCTAACATCCTTGCACCCCTCACCCGTGCCTCGTGCAGGCAGAGCCGGCGCTGATGTACGACAGCGTGCACGTGTTCGCCTTGGGGCTGCAGGCGCTGGAGCGCTCGGCCACCCTCCTGCTGGCGAACCTCAGCTGCCACCTCGAGCACCCGTGGGGCGACGGCTCCTCTCTCTTCAACTACATCAATTCGGTGCGTGCATTGTGTTGTGCATTGTGTAGTGCATTGTGTTGTGCATTGTGTTGGGCATTGTATTGTGCATTGTGTGCAGTCAAAGATCATTGATTGGTATTTGATTGTACGTATCAAATATCAATCAATATATCCTTATGACAACAGTATATAATGTCATATTCTACCAGTTATTGTGGATAACTTGGATCATATTTTATTAATTGATTAGATTGATTTAAGACTATCATTCATTAGGCCTGATCCACCATTGTAAAATCTATGAAAAATTTTCAAATTTGGAAATCAATCAAACTCATGAACAAATTTGTTAATTATTTAAACCGAGGATGAGACAATGGCTGTAATAGAATTTCAAGTTAATTTGAATCGTAGGCAACTAAACCTGTTGAAATACGATAGAATACGTGAATGGTCTTCATTATAGAAAGCATGTGCGGTGGCAGGTCGAGTTCCGAGGCGTGACCGGCCCGATACAGTTCAAGGAGGGGCGGCGCATGAACTTCAAACTTGACCTGCTGAAGCTGAAGCAGCATTCCCTGGTTAAGGTGAGCATGATATATTCACGATATAGGAAAAATATGAACACCTATCCAAAAATAATAAAATAGGTAATCGTATGTACTGAATAAGTATTCTTCTTTTTGAATTACGAATGTAATTTCGTTTATCACTGATTTTAAACAATTTACAATTTTGATTTAAGTAGAAGCCAAGTCTTTTAGCCAAAGTACGTTGAATTATTGACAGGTGGGTGAGTGGTCGAGCAACGTGGGTGTGAACATCACAGACCGAGCAGCCTTCTACGACTCAGGCACCATGAACGTCACGCTACTCATCACCACTATACTGGTCAGTGGCTGGGGGAGTACTTATGGTGCTTGCAGTAGTCATCATAGTTTGGTGCGGGGAAGATTTAAGATTAAACTGCAGCGGAAATATTATAAATTATCTCTAATAATGCTTGTAATTGTGGAGAAAAGTCTTAAGAAAAACTCAAAACTGGAGCGAAGATGATTTAATGTAGGGAAGTTTGACCGCCGTCCGCAAACTGGCACTATCGAGAGAAAAGCTCTCTCCAGGCAGTATAAAGAAACAGCAGAACTGTGATAATAGTGGGGATACATGATTTCTTGTGACTAATTAATACAAAATTATCTAAAATTAAGAAGACAATTGACTAAATGCTAAAAAAAATACGAAGAGAGCAAAATATTTGGCAAATAACGAATTTCAGAAGCTCGAAAATTAGCTACTTGAACTGTTACCTTTAAGGTGATTGCTCATTGCGAATGACTTTTATGAAGGGAATTACATTTTTTTCTCCCAGAAAAATAGATTATCATGCAAATTATCTTAATAAACATCAAGATCTATCATGCAGTAAACATATAAAGATTAATGTTAGTGAGTATAGATGCAAAGTAAAATTGTCCAGACATGATTGGTGGAATCGAGACGATGAGAACTTTATTAGCGCCTCGCGCGTCCTAAGAACCTTTCTCCGCACCGAAGGAGCAGCCGTTCATTATGATGAGACCTGGCAAGAACTACACCGGCAACAACCGCTTTTTCGGCTTTTGCGTTGATCTTCTGAACGAAATTTCGAAGCACGCAGGCTTCGACTACATCATGGAGCTGTCCCCCGAGGGGGTTTACGGGGCTATGAACCCCATGACGGGCGAGTGGAACGGAATCGTCAAGCAGCTCATTTCTGGCGTAACGACTCAAGTGTTAAGGTGCTTCTACACGGGGCCATTAGTGGCGTCCAGTAAAATTTTCAAATGCTAACTGCCACTAATTTCCCTGATACTTGCCCCGTGAAAAGGTTACTGGGTCCTTCCGTGGCCAGTAGAACCGATACACGAAGCCAATAGCGCCGTAATTTGAAAGTTGTACTGGCCGCCACTACTGTCTCCGTGAACATGCACCTTTATTGTTGAGTACTGAAGCTGATAGCTGCTGCTGATATAAAGGCTATAATTGTGACGTAATTAAATGCTTAGAAGCTAGGTACTAATAGAAATGAGATTACACAAGCTTTTTAATTGGGCGTACTTAGCGTGTAATCTCTGAGCATCAGAATGCTTTTATTTTTATGGTTGTGACTTGACGCTGAGCGCTGTCTCTTGTGAGGCAATGTAGCTTAATTTTACAGTAAGGGCAAATTCGTATTGTAGAAAATATATTAACAGTTAACATTTATGAACACTATTTTACTCCTCTGAGATACTCAAATTTATTAACTATAATCCGTAGATTGAGTAGAAGTGTAGCTGCTAAATTGACCGCTCACGCGTTGTACATTTTCGATAAGACGACAAATGTAAGGTGAAACATTCAAGGAAGACTCGGATTCCTACTACAAGCTCTGCACGCGTGTTATTTGTGTAGAAATTATCTTATAACGGCTATTACAAGCACTAGTTGCAAAGCATTTAAAATTTTCAAACCCCAGGACTTGCGCACATGCAGTTTCTAAATATATTAAGGTACTTACTTACTCTCTTTATGTGATTAATTCAAGTTCTATTTCACATAATGAATAAGCTGAATACACGCCTCGCAGACGCGATAATTTTGACAACACTTGCACAATAGATTAACATTCATCATGAATTAGATAGGCGTGTATGATGTCGATGGATCGGAGGCGCTCACGATGAATATATTGAGCTTTTAATTAGCATTCAGGGACAGCCGCCCCGATCCTTCCCGCCCTCTATTAATTTCCATGGCTTTCTTACGGAACGGCTTCATGAAGAAAAAGTTGTAAAAGATAAGTAAGTAGTAAAAGATTTCTATGTACTTTCTATAAATAACAATTGCAAAACAAAAAGGTCAAACGCAAAACAAAATTAAAAAAACGATAGCCAGAATTCTTGCACTCGCCCCATGTTTCACCTAATTGTTGCGAGTTTAGCTTCTAGGCTGGTAGTAAATCGTCTAGAAACAACATTTATCTGGCCTTAGGGCCTTACTATCGAGACTTGCCTAAATACACGTCAAGGCCTAATTATACGTAGCGGCCGATTTCTCATCAGTCATTGGTATGTTAACTTTATAAGCCGTCAGTTCTTGGCCGATTGAGCTACAAACTCCTATTTTTGATAGTACGGCCCTTGAATGCGAAGATTTCCTTCGAAGTTTTATTCAATTATTAACGCAACCTGCAGTCACATTACGTCACTATATCTCCATACTTGAGTATCTGAGCATACTAGAATAAGCACTAGTCACCGTACTGAAGATATGCTCGCTCTCCCGCCTCATTCAGCTTTACGAATCCATGCTGAACATTGCAATATCCTGGTATCTGATTGAAATTTTCAAATTTATACTTCCAGATCCGTTTATTGAAATTCTTGAATTTGTTAAATTGCTATGTACTTTAAACTGAAAACTATACGAACAATGCTGCCAGTATTTAGAACAGCCAGCCATTTTATTTCCCCGTGTTTCAAAACATTTGTTTATTTCCTCAAAATAATTGCAGTAAAATACAAGAAAATTTTGTACGTTTAATCCTTCAAGCAACCATGGGAGATAAATATTTTTTTAATTTTCAATCTTTTTAGCAAATAAGGTTGTTAGAGTGATTTTTTTAATTAGTGTATCTGTCCAGAGCTGAGAGAGGCAGGCATAAATTGAAGCGTGCCAATCTTCACATCCGCTCCTGTCATCGCTTCAACCATCCCAGGCTCCAAATTAATTAAAACGGCTGCAAGTAGCGGATCGAATTTCAACACACGTGCTTCATTTCTTTTTCAAGATTTAATGCCTTGAGAGCTATTAGCGGAGTCGTGCAGGAACAACTTAACATTTCGTAAAGTCCCAATAGGCATGGTTTCCATAAACCGGGAATCCTGAATTAAGATACTGAATTAAGATTTACTGATAACCCCACACATTTTAATGGGACAGCAAGACCCGTACGTGATGTTGGCCGGGGATGCTAACGTGACGGGCAACGCTCGCTACAAGGGCTTCTGCATCGACATGCTCGAGAGCATCGCGCGGATGTCGGGCTTCCAGTACGTCATCCGCCCCAACCCGCAGCGCGTGTATGGCATCCGCGACGCCAAGACCGGAGAGTGGAACGGCATCGTCAGAGAGCTCATGGAGAACGTGAGTTATAGCAACTAATTTGAGTGTAGGAATTAATCTCTAACGAAATTCGGGCACGCCCCAGGTTTTTACCGATGATTCGCAACATTCGGCTTAAAGTTATTTTGCGTCTGAATGGCCACCCGATCGAAATCAGCTTCTGTTCTGAATCTCCCTTCTGACTTTATATACGTCTGAGAGTTTGGCAAGGGTTGGCCGAACCGAGTAATGCCGAGCTTGCAAGCGGTTTAGAGGCTGCCCTTCAAACCCTAAGCCGAAGCGAACGCAGAGCGGCTTATTCACGTGCCCCCGAGACCTAGATGGCATCTGTTGCCGCGTCAGTCCCGTATCTAAATTTTGTTAAGAATGTGAGTGTAGGAACTAAAGTGAATGGAGGAGACCAACGTGAGTGTCGGAACTAACTTGAGTGTAGAAACTAACATGAGTGTCTTAACTAACGTGAGTGTTGGAACTAATGTGAGTGCCGAAACTAACGTGAGGGTAGAAAATAACGTCAATGAAGGAAATAACGTGAGTGTATATAGATATAAACGTGAGTGGAGGAACTAACGTGAGAAGAGGAACCAACGTGAGTGTATGAGATTGTAGAGGGGAAGAGAAGGATTTCTAAATCATCATGAGTAAATGGATGAATAATAAATTAGATATCGCAAGAAAAGCTGGGCAAGAGTTATTACTATATGAAGGTTAAAACTTCGAAGACAATTTTCAACTTAATATAATTCGCGAGTTGAAAGAAGGAATAAAAGTTTGGTCGCCGATTACTAATTTTGAACAAATGACTCGGTACAAGCGAAAAAAATTCATGACTACGAGCATTAGGTTGGTGAATAATAGTAGGCCTCTGACGCGTGCAATTGATAGCATTTCTTTCAAATTACGATGAATATTTTGCGTTCATCAAAATTACACACCGAGACTTTAAAACACGTAAAAATCATATTATTGTATTTTGATTATACCAGTAACTAGAATTCAACGTAGCAGCCAGTTTTGCCGAGATTATTTTCCTATATGCGTAAGCTATTCTCTTGCTGTTAGTTGAGTAAATGCATATATCCTGCGAATTGAAAGTAGATAATTAGAAGCAACGCAGACGCCAATTTAATTTGCCTTGATTATTGGTTTTCTGCTTTTATTTAGAAAAAAAATCTTTGTAAATGTAGTTCTGTCTGCCGCCAAGTAATATAAATTGAATGTTTATATATGACGCTTTCGCAATCAAAATGTTTATTTTAGTTAATTCTGGGGTTAAATTTTAAGTTGTACGTGTGCCTGGCTAGTAAATGGCTAAGCATGTATTATAATAATAATATCTTGCTGAATTTACTCCAGTACTTGAGTAACGCCGAGATTTATTTGATGTTCTTTTTCTTGGTGGTCAAAATTTACGCTGAAAGTAATATTCGAACGTAATATTGAATGATTTAATATGAATGATTTAAATAGGATTCCCTTTGAAATATGATAAAGAATCTAGAAAATCTCTTAACTATCACAAACAAGAAACAGAGCAAGTTTTCGAGTCAAATTACTTCAAATTCTCGCCGTTACAAGTTGAAAGTGAATAAAATTAGTTCATGAATAGAGCGAGTTTCAATAATGGAATTTATAAGCTAATATCAAATGGCACCTCACACGGCCGCAGAAAGCGGACTTGGCCATCGGCTCGATGACCATCAACTACGCCAGGGAGAGCGTCATAGACTTCACCAAGCCCTTCATGAACGTGGGCATCAGTATACTCTTCAAGGTGAGCGTCATAGACTTCACCAAGCCCTTCATGAACGTGGGCATCAGCATACTCTTCAAGGTGAGCGTCAGAGACTTCACCAAGCCCTTCATGAACGTCGGCATCAGCATACTCTTCAATGTAAGAAGGAGCATACTTTTGAAAGTGGGCTTTAGAATGCTCTTCAGGGGGAGTATCATCACACCCTTCAATGCGAATATACCCACCTTGTTGTCGGAAGTGACCTTACTCATTTCTGATAATACTTTCAATTTTTACTCAACAGATGTAATAAACTTCCTATTCCTTCTTACCGTTCGCAAAAGAATGTCAAGATCTCTCACTTAGTGAAGTTCTTGCAGGAATGTGTTGATCTCTCTATTAATGGACGACAATCCATCACAAAGTCTTTAAGTTCGCAGCTGCAAACTTTCTAAGTTCCATGACCAAGAACCTCACACGCCCGACGGCCGAAGTACTTCAACTGCAAAAATCATTCTTCATATCATATCTAGGAATCATTTGTTCAATGATTACATCAAACTTTTCGGCAAACGTTGACCAGAAGTCAAATTTTAATCAAGTTGCCCATTTTAAAAATGTCGGCTCAGATGTCAGGCAGTGATTTTATTTTTACTTGGAGATTATCTCCTTCGTGAATAGATCGCAAAGCTCAAGCAAAACTAGTTAAGTTTTCAATGAATGAAACTTAAGCTAACGAGACGCTGATTCCTTGAGTTCACTATAATATTTGACAACACCGGTAATCTTCTTAACCCAAATTCAACCATAAAAACACCCATTCCAAATCGAGGATAAGACCCAATACGTCGTATCATATTTTAGATCGAAACAATTGCATACCACAGATGCATGCCAATACCCCGAATATGAGACCAATATGCAGGTTTACCACATAGACCCGCGACCGGGAATCTAACAGCAGCAAATCGGAGTGCACAGGCTCGGAGTCAGTATTCCATCATGGAGGAATGTCACCAAATGTGGTGGTAAGTGTTACTGCTTTATTACTGTAATTTAAATGGAATGTAAGAAATTTTTCTCCGTAAACGGGATTCAAGGTTTCCTTTAACATGCGTATCACCGATAGCCACACTCCCGTGTACCGGGCATGTCGTATCACCGACAGCCCCACTCCCGTGTACCGGGCATGTCGTATCACCGACAGCCCCACTCCCGTGTACCGGGCACGTCGTATCACCGACAGCCCCACTCCCGTGTACCGGGCACGTCGTATCACCGACAGCCCCACTCCCGTGTACCGGGCATGTCGTATCACTGATAGCCCCACTCCCGTGTACCGGGCATGTCGTTTCACCGACAGCCCCACTCCCGTGTACCGGGCATGTCGTATCACTGATAAATGATTGAACTCGCGATCCTGTGTCACGAGTAAAACCTACCTTCATGAATAAGAGTAATTACGAATATTGTAACATGCTACGAATAATACCGAGTTATCCGGCCACGAATATGACCTGCGATGTCATGCCACGAATATGACCTGCGATGTCATGCCACGAATATGACCTGCAATATCATGCCACGAATATGACCTGACACCATGCCACAAACGAGCCCTATATGCAGCCCCACACTATACGGCGCCAGCGCGACCTCCCAACGCTGTTCAAATTTACCATCTCCGAGAGGGGCGCGACATGAGGGCTCTTCCTCAGCGAGTCATGGCCCGCTGATCCTTCTATTGTATAATTCCGTGTAAACACTTCACTCGAGGGACTTACCCTCACATTCATAGAAATTATATTAGCGAGGCTGCGTTCAAATAGCGATGCCCTCTCTCCTCGTGCGTGAGGGTAAACCTCATACAGTTAGGCTCGGCAAGGGAACGTATCTGTCCTACGTCCGTTTTCTGCTCGTTCTGATGGTAAATGTTTGGACAATGTGATCCATTCCTTGTTGTGAGTGCAGTGTGCAAGCTGCTTCATGAGTACATAAAATACACTAATTGTATTTATTTTTTGTTATGTTTTACGGCCATTTTAATCAAATTCTTTTTGCCTTCTGATTTTAATGTTCGAAAAAAAAAACTTCAAATGACGGAACTATTCAAAAACTGTGTTTGTTCTGTGAATAAAATGGATGTTCATCATCTCTGCACTGGAAAGAAAACCTGATTTATGGCGATTTCTTAATTTAATAAAAAAAATTTACAAATTACTTTATTGCCGCTTTAAGGGAATACGTGATCGCGTATCTACTGGTTAATTAATCATATTGATGAATAAAGACACCGTTTGTCTGCATGATGTACAGAGTTATTAAAGGAACTGAAGAATTTGTAGTTTCCGACAAATAAGTCTCAGTTTGTTATATAATAATTAATGCGTTTCAGAAAAGTGTTTTTACTTTTATCAAACTCTTTGAATTTCCCTTAAAATATTTCCATACTCACGTCAACAAGTTTGCTCACGTTCTGTTAGATTATTCTATTATAAATTAATGCATTAATAGAAAGTTTTCCAATCGAGTTTACTCAAATCTACGGTATTTCCTAATAACATTAGCATATATAATCATTCTGTTTGTCAATTATTATTAATACGCACATTTGATAACAAGTTTTTCAATAACATAGCTCAAATCTCCGGTATATTAACGAACAAAAATTCTTCTCCGAATGCCCAGACCTACGGTATTTCCTAATAACGTTAGCATATGTCATCATTTTGTTTGTCAACTAATAATGCACGCATTTGATAGCAAGTTTTTCAATAACATAACAAATCTCCGGTATATTAATGAAAAAATTTCTTCTCTGACATGGCCATACCTACGGTATTTCCTAATAATATTAGCATATGTCATCATTCTGTTTGTCAATTAATAATGCACGCATAAGTTTTTCAATAACATAACTCAAATATCCCGTATATTAATGAAAAAATTTCTTCTCTGACATGGCCAGACCTACGGTATTTCCTAATAACATGCATATATCATCATTCTGTCTATCAATTAATAATACATGAATTTGATGGCAAGTTGTTCAATAACATAACTATAATTTCCGGTATATTAATGAACAAAATTTATTCCCCGAATGTCCAGGTGCCGACGCGCGAAGAGACGCGCCTGTTCTCCTTCATGAACCCTCTGGCCATCGAGATCTGGCTGTACGTCCTGGCCGCCTACATCCTGGTCTCCATCACCATGTTCATCGTCGCCAGGTGATATTGCCATGTTCATCGTCGCCAGGTGATATTGCCATGTTCACATGTTCATCGTCGCCAGGTGATATTGTCATGTTCATCGTCGCCAGGTGATATTGTCATGTTCATCGTCGCCAGGTGAACTGTAGTGACCATGCATGTTCATCGTCCCTAAAGTGCGAAATTGTGCTTTACTGCTAATTCAGAGGTGCACCATTACTAAAAAGGGACGTACGCAGAATTCCTCAATTCTTAACATATAGCCCTGAGTACTCCTCGACTTTTAACAGAGACCAGACTATATTGCTCGCCAGGTTCTCGCCCTACGAATGGCACAACCCGCATCCGTGCGCCCGCGACAGCGACGTCGTCGAGAACCAGTTTAGCCTCAGCAACTCCTTCTGGTTCACAATCGGCACCCTCATGCAGCAGGGTTCAGACCTCAACCCTAAGGTAAACTTGTAACCCTTGTTACGTTTCTCCTTTACTCGAGAGTGGCAGACCTTCTGGTCGCAATAACTGCAGGCACTCCTGTTCGTTTCCTTAGCCTTATAATAAACTACTAGTCACAATTTATTCCTTATGAGGAGTTGTTTGTGGCTTGAATTATCCCTACAGGTTTTCCATCTCAATACTCGTAGATCTCTCAACTTGATATTGGCTCTAAGTCTTCCGTCCATAACTTTATAATCCACAATAAACATAATTAAAGGCATGCTCGACCCGCATCGTGGGCGGCATCTGGTGGTTCTTCACTCTGATCATCATCTCGTCGTACACCGCCAACCTCGCCGCCTTCCTTACCGTCGAACGCATGATCACACCCATAGGTGAGTCATATAGGTGAGTCCTATGGGTGAGTAATGACTACCGCAGGCTTTACCGATCACCCCCATAGCTGAGTTATGTAGGTGAGTCTTAGAGGAGATTCATGACAATCGCGCATTCATTACCCATCACGCTCATAGGTGATTCACACCTATCTAATTCATGACCTACCCAAGATAACAGCTCTGCGGAGAGTGCCGGCAATGTGAATAGCGTAGATACAAAATGATTGTTCACTAGTTCTCATGCTCATGCATTTAAAACGGTACTCCTTTATACAAGCCCCTTAAAAACTTAGGGAATAACTTGTACTACATAATTACTGGTTACTTTCTATTAGCAGACTATAATCAAATGTCATGGTAATCCATTTTAATTATTAAAATGCGAGAAAACAGTAATTCAGCATTAAATAGAATGATACTGACAAGCACACAGACACAATTAAAACCTTTGACATATTGCGGCCAATCGGCTGTATAACTTGCGTGTGTAAATAATCTCTAAATAACAGGTAAAAATAATATATCCAAAGGATTGCATTAAGTTAACCTGCCAATTTGATTGCCGTGTAAAAAACAGATGGGTTTCCCGTTGATGGCATAATGATACGTGTACAAGATCATGTACAAATAGTGTGATGGCTTGGAGCCCAACCAGCAGTTTGCTGCATACTGATCAGCCTGACTAGATTAGACGACCATCTTAACCTGATCTTAAGTAGCAAGAGCAGCAGAAGTGCGATAAACTGAAGCTAAATTCCAGTAGGACAACTGTCAGCTATTTGGCTAGCAGCAGCGTGCATAGTTCATGCCCAGGGCAGCGTGCCCAGCAGCAGCAGCGTGCATAGGTCATGCCCAGAGCAGCGTGCCCAGCAGCAGCAGCGTGCATAGGTCATGCCCAGAGCAGCGTGCCCAGCAGCAGCAGCGTGCATAGGTCATGCTCAGAGCAGCGTGCCCAGCAGCAGCAGCGTGCATAGGTCATGCTCAGAGCAGCGTGCCCAGCAGCAGCAGCAGCAGCGTGCTCAGGTCATGCTCAGAGCAGCCTGCCCAGCAGCAGCAGCAGCAGCGTGCTCAGGTCATGCTCAGAGCAGCCTGCCCAGCAGCAGCAGCAGCAGCGTGCACAGGTCATGCTCAGAGCAGCGTGTCCAGCAGCAGCAGCAGCGTGCCCAGGTCATGCCCAGAGCAGCGTGTCCAGCAACAGCAGCCTGCCCAGGTCATGCCCAGAGCAGCGTGTCCAGCAGCAGCAGCAGCGTGCTCACGTCAAGCCCAGCTCAGCAGCAAGGCGCTGCCCCTGCATTGTTACGAGCTATGGAGATCCCGCGGCCAATATCAGCTCATCACATGAAGGCTCCACTACATCCGCCTTAGACTCTCAAGGGCGCGGAGAATGTGTGTGAAAATTGTGTTTGGGGATAGAGTAGAGTGATTGTGTGTTGTGATTGTGTGTTGTGATGGAGTTGAGTAATGGTGTATTGTTTGCTGTGTGTTTGATAAGGTGCTATAGCTCTTCACTCTAATCACGAGAAAATATGAGCCTACTTCGAAGAAAAAAAACTAAAAACGTTGAAATTTTATTGAGTACATTGGATTGACATCACATTTTCCTGCTGCTACGACCAGAGGACGCCGAGGCGCTGGCGAGTCAGACAGAGATCGCTTACGGCTCACTGGGCAGCGGCACAACCCAGAGCTTCTTTAGGGTAACTGCGCTGTTCCTGTGTACAAAACTTACCCTGCATGTCTGCCTTTGTACAATAAGCCCCTCTTCGCTACCCTGCATGGTTATTTGTGTTTATCTGCCATGAGTGTTTATCTGTTTAGAAAACGTATGATGAATATTTATATGGGCATTAAAACCTAGTATCTTTAGCTGTGCACAAAATGTAGCATGGAGCAAAAATTTAGCCTGCATGTCTATTTGTGTATAATATCCAATTTGAACGTTTATCAACTTTATAAATTTATTTATTTTTTTTTGTCTAGCCCTATATGAGGAGGCTTTTCTGCTGGTTGCAGTCGGCCTGCATGTTTGTCAATTGTCCCGAATGCGCTTTTTCTTGCATGTAAACCTTAGTGTTATCACAACTGAGCATAAATCATCTCGAATGCTCTGAATAATAATTAGTAAATAACCACAGAAACGCATTCATACATCGTAAGAACGAAGCGCTGGAAATTTAGGCCTGACATTTGGAGGAATCGGACGAATTAAGTGTCTTTTTTCGCGCTACCAACATTCCACTAATTCTCAGACCTAGTTATTCTTTATTTATTTGTGTTTCAACGTATTCATTTTTTTGCACTGATATACAATCAACTATTTAGAATGGATTGCGAACAATAATCTTGATTTCCCCCCAATGTTTTCACGGATCATGTTTAACCTGAACCACATTCAGGATGCACGGAAAAAAGGCTCTCCAGAAGTAACCAAAGGACGGTTATGTCGCTCTTTCTTCTTCAAAGCTAATAAAGTTCTTACGGTCGCCGGTTTTGGGCGTTCGCATATTAGCACTATTATAAAATTTTGGCTCATGCATCTTTAAAAATAATAAATTTAGCACAAACATCAGGTTAGCAGACACAGCAGTTTTATAATAATATTTAAAAACGTGGGTTGGTGATGCATTAGATACCAAATTTTCATTTTACTTGAGCCTCATACAAGTGTCAGCTTTTGGACCGCGAGAATCAAACATTGGTCCAACTACATGAAATTTATATCTGCGATATACTGGTCACTGATAAATACCTGTATCCTTATTCCTGCGCTCTATAGTTGCTGAGGCAATCCTTTATTTAAAAGCTAACCAGAACTTGTAAGGATTTTTTTAGTTTTACTATTGAATCTGCATTTTAAAGTAGATTAGAAAATCAAATTTTTTCATTATACATTTAAGCTTCATTCAATATAAATTACTGTAATAAACTTTAAATTAATTTATAGAATTTTTGCTCTATTACTCGAATTAATTTTATACTACTCAAATTATTATTGATATATTACTCAAATTAATATTACTCAAATAAATATTACTCGTACTAATAGAACTTTCGTTCTATTGATCTGAGCATAAAAGACTCTATTTGCTAGAGAACAATCCTCTATGATTGGTTTTAATTATTTTAATTATCATACAAATTGTCGTGCGTTATCCCAATTTTATCAATATATTTTTTTTTAATATTAATGATGTTGAACAAATAGCATCAATATATCAAATATTGTTGAAGGAGCCGAATATGAAATATTTTTAGCATAATATATAAATTCAGAGCAAACGTCCTTATACTAGCTGGTGACGAGGTGGGATCTTACAACGACGACTTGTATTGGTCATGCTAAGTAAGCTGTCGGTTCGTTGTACTCAAAGTCTAGTTGTTCTAATGTCGTTTCCTTCAAATTGAGTTTGAAAATGGCACCCCAGATGCCTCACCATCACAGCTCCAATATTTTTTTTCGGAAATCAACACTGCAGGCATACGTCTGGCGAGGTTTGGGCTTCATCTTAGAAACATTTGGAAACGCTGATGGAAAACATTTCTTAAACATTGAAATATATTCATGGACCCGTACTTACGACGCTTAAATCTAGTAATTATGGCGGTCGAAAGTTCAACTTTCTGAGAGTGTTCACGTTAGTGATATGCTAGATTTAACTCAATGAATATATCAATACGGGATTTTACGACCTCGTTATATTTATTTATACGATCTCATTATTAAAACGAAACACATCCATAACTTGACATTATTAAATGTGATGCACGATCTCACTTCACAATATAACAAATTAATGAATCCGTGCATGCGCTCATTTTCTTTTGTTGTGCATTTCTATGTTCTTTACATGAATAGTTGAAATGTGGCTGCTTTCTTTGCACAGCTGCTAGCGAACCACAAAATTAGCAAATGAATATATTTTCAGTTATTTCACTTTATTTATACAAAATGCACAGCAGACAACTTTTTCATGAATGTGAACTACACTCACCTGTTATTTTTTTGTCGTGCTCTGTTTTTCCTCGATGTTTCCCAAACTCAGCCGGTTGTCGGATCTTTATTTTATGTGCCTTTTTTTAATTCTTCACAGAAGAAGTAGACGACCTCGCCGCACAAACGGACATTTCCTACGGACTCGTCAATTCTGGTTCCACGATGACATTTTTCAGGGTAATTTATCCAGGGAAACTTATTTAGGGCAACTTATTTAGGGTTAGCAAATTGAGTGCAAATTGTTCATCAAATTACTTGGAATGATTTACAATTGTCTTCAAGCACGTTTTTTTATTAAATATTTTTAGCAATTTTCTGGCATTTTCTTCAAAAGCTTTTATGTGTTTGCAAAAAATACTTTGTCATATATGAGATACTCAACCATAATTTTGAGGTCAAAATCGGTCTGGCGTGCGATAACATAATATTGAACTAATTCGGACATCAGTAACGTGCCTGTAATCTGAACTGCTACTTGTTACATTCATTATTAATATCATTATTATCGTAGATGCTTAGGTTATCTAAATTTTAATTTAACTTTATTAGCCATAGCGATGATTAGTTATCATCTATAACGCTATTCTCTATAAAGCCTGTTGGACTTGCACGACAGCCCGCTGTTAATATAATTGTAACTATCATTCCTAAGTCCAGTAGCCGTATTGAGGCATAAATGTACTTCTTGCCACTGAATGTTTTCAATATCACTGTAGTCTGCACTCTTTTCGGAGCATGTCGTAGATTATTAATCAGTCTTACTACAAAATATTTTGAATTCTGCATATATAGTCGATTAAATTGGACCTGATTAATTTTGTGTAGTTTGAATGAAGTTTTTTCTGGAATGCCAAAATTTTTAACAACAGGAGTGTCTGCTCGAATTAGTAAGGCTATTGCCCGTTGCTTGCACGAGTGAAATATTAATGGTAAAACCCAGCTCTCCATCCCTCCAAGGTCGTGTCTGTTTTATTAACTGGTTGAATCATGAGTTTAATATTGAATGAAACTTAGCAGTTTCATAACCACACATGGAATCTGAAAATAAAATATCCCTAAGATAATTTCGTATTTACCTATTTACAAATATTCTTGGAAAATGTATTATGAAGTTTGCTGCATACCTTTAAAGATTTATATAACCCCCTAAATTATAATATTGCAGACTTTCAAATAGGTTAATAATCCAAAAAATTTAAATCTTTCCCTCACCTGCAGTTGCTGGGTAAAGAGTCGCAAGACTATCATAAGGAAAAACTCCAAGTACTTTTGTTGTAGAGAAGAGTTAAATAGGGACCAGATGAGTCCTCCCATGCCTTACTTTTCCTTGATACCATATTACTGCCTATAATTAGGCAGTAATATTGATTTACTGCCAATAGCGTCTTATTACTCATAAATGAAGTAACGATGACACGTATATCCATTTTCAGGACTCTAAGACCGAGACGTACCACAAGATATGGCGGTTCATGGAGAACAAGAAATAAATTATATAATTTCCTATATATCCCCACACCAGGACTCTATGATCGAGACGTACCAGAAGATGTGGCGGTTCATGGAGAACAAGAAATAAATTATGTAATTTCTTATATATCCCCACACCAGGACTCTATGATTGAGACGTACCAGAAGATGTGGCGGTTCATGGAGAACAAGAAATAAATTATGTAATTTCTTATATATCCCCACACCAGGACTCTATGATCGAGACGTACCAGAAGATGTGGCGGTTCATGGAGAACAAGAAGCCGTCGGTGTTCGTGCGCAGCTATGACGAAGGCGTGCGTCGTGTGCTGGACGGGAACTACGCGTTCCTGATGGAGTCTTCACTACTGGACTACTACGTGCAGCGTAACTGCAACCTTACGCAGATCGGGGGTCTGCTAGACTCCAAGAGCTACGGCATCGCAACGCCCATGGGTTAGCTCTATTTTCCCTGCATTGATGCAGGCTAGGTACTATTCAATGTAGGGAAAGGTACTTTCCCTACATACAAAGGTACTTTCACTAGGTACTACTACAGGCTTGGTACTAGATCAGTACCTTATTTAATAACTTGTCATTTTATATGCTAGGTCCTGCATCAGTAACTTATTTAATAGCTTGTTTTTATATGCTACGTACTGCATCAGTAACTTATTTAATAACTTGTTTTTTTACGTGCTACGTACTGCATTAGTAATTTATTGTTTACATGCTAGGTACAGTATAAATTACTTGCTTTTTACATGCTAGGTAATGCATTAGTTAGGTACTGGTTTTCTCCATGATAAGTATTGAATTGCGTTCTTGTTTTCATGCATGCTAATCGTTTCCTTAATTACTTGAACCAAAATTTTTACAAAAGGAGGTCCATAGGCAATTCGTCATACATTAATTGAAAACCTTCCAGCATCAGTTCTAACGAAGAGTTAAGAGAAAACTAGTAAGAAAACAGAAGGACCAAATTAAAGGGAGCGTCTGGGTCTAAAAATCTGTAAATTTGGCTTCTCTGTTTTCTTGACTCATTTTTTAGCTGCTGAAAAGGCGCTCTAACACAGCAAACCGCATGTAAGTGCGTGCTCTAGTTTTTGCGCAAAGCAATTTAAAAAAAAATTAAAATAAACATTTTTTAACAATATGTACAAAGATTGATTGAAATTAAATCTGTATTTATGGATCATTGTTCTCGTTAATTGTAAATTGTTTGCACTCGTTTGAAAGCTACAAACAAGACGCGTTCAATAAAGCCTATGCCATGGATGTACATGCCATCATTTTTGCGTACCGGTAAGGCTGTTTTGAACTTTTATAAAATGACCATTTTATAGCAATATTTACAAATTTTCATTTGAGAAATTGTATTTATTGATCATTATTTGCGTTAATTGCAAAGTGTTTGTCTCGTTTGAAAGCAACAAACGATGCGCGCTCAAAAAAAGCAATTACCACGGACGTATATTCCATTTTTTTGCGTTAGGCCGTTTTGAACTTATTTACAATGAACATTTCTTATATATATAAAAATCTAAAAAGGTCACATTTATAGCTTACTATTCATGTTAAACTGGACAAAACTATTGCCTAAAGACGCGTGCTGGTAGCTACCCTGTCCACAAATGTAATTAATTGGCAATGTAATAGCTTGGGATACAATATCAAGCAATTTTTTTTTGCATATCCTTCTTTTTCTCAATAAATTTTACTTATTGGCTCTCCTGAACAATTAAAATTTCCAAATTACTCCATCTTAAAAATCTATCTCCTCCTATGATTTTTAAGCTACAGTATTGAGAGATATACCATTCGATTCGTAAAAAAATCTGCGATCCACCGATCGCTTTTTTATTCAGTTTAGTTTTGATCGTTTTAGTTTGGATTCGTTGGGGGAAAAAATGAAAAAATCAGAAAAAGACATCCGCTTCAAATTTGAAAAAATTATAATTATCGGTCGATGTCTAGATATGGTCTTTACGAATCGAACGATATGTCTCTCAAAGTTGTAGTACGTTGATTGAATGATGAGATTTTGATGATTTTTACAGTACCCTTCTTTTCTGCCGCTTTCTATTAATCTCACGTTTTCTTCAATTTTTAAATTTACACCAACAAAAAAGTTATTAATTTCTGTTTTACATGTGTGTACCATGTTTCAAAATGTTCTGTCCGCCAATAATTTTTTTACCCAGACATTAACACGGAATTGTAAATAGATACCAGATTCATACATATACGAATTGCTATGGACTTAATGATGATGGAGCTTGTCCCCGAAAAGTTTTTAATAAGATCGTTGTGAAATAACTTACAGTTTTATTGCGCTCATTATAATATGAACAAACTAACGATCTTGCTTTCATTTCAATGCTGAGAAACCGTGTAGCCATTCGCATTTATTATAGTGAAGAAATGTTCTATAAAATTTAACACGCCATTGGCAACTTGCTCGCACGTCTGCATGTCCAGCAACTCGCACGTCTGCATCTCCAGCAACTCGCACGTCTGCATCTCCAGCAACTAGCACGTCTGCATGTCCAGCAACTCGCACGTTTCAACGCATCGTCGTGTCCTCGTCGTTCACGCGTAGAGAACCACGCGTTTTTTATTCCATTGCCGTCCGCTCTTCACTTGAAGTGACGTGAAGTTAGACGCGAGTTCCCTGGCCGTAACCTGGGGGGACTTTACTTCGTGTACTGAGTTTTAGGTCGGTATTGACGCTCATATATGTGCTTGTTGCGGTGAATATAAAGATGCTTGACGAATACGCAGTCTGGGCAATACGCATTTATTTACTTTAAATAATAGTGTGGGAGAGTCTATTTTAGCTTAGCAGATTATTGCTGCTTCAATTAGTTAACTAAATTGTTGCTGCATTCATAATACATTGTAATTATCAACTGTCGTAGTGCAATGAAGACGGCAAATCTGTTCTCTTCAGCGATTCTGTGACAGAGAAGCACAAATAACTCAGGAATCTGATGACTGGAAATACTTAATTGGAAATAAAAGCGCTTATAGATTTTGTCTGTAATAAATCAATCTGTATTAAATGCATTCGAGGCTGGCGTCAGCTGATGTTCAATTGTTTGTTTTCTTTATCAAACAATTAATTTATAGGTTTAACACATGCATTGTAATATGGAACGTAATTATTAATTTATTTCTTCTTGACAATATTCGACAGCAAAGCTGCTGCCATACTCACGAAGTTAACTGTTCTTTTTTTCTCCTAGAAAGTCTGGGCGAAGATACCCACTCTCGTGAAGGTATCCTTTTACGACACAATTAAGCTCCGGCGTTTCAGGATCGACCTGAGATCCTAGCGAGCGGCATCCGTAATTTGCTTTTTAGAGAGCGTCGTAGCGCTGTGTCGTTCATGGTTCGAGTTTTGGCTGAAGTTTTATTGGGATTAAACGGAACAATTTAGTTCTTGCTCCTGAAAATAACACTGTATAAAATTTATATTAAGCCATAGTACTAAAATGTGGAGCTCTAGGCGCACATTGACGAAATAAAATAAGACAATGTGTTGATTTGGATCAATGCGAAGGACGAGCGAAACTAGCAACAATAACTTCTTTAGAGTCATGGAACTCAAGGAGACCCGAGAAAAAAACTATAACTCAGACGAAACAGTATAACTCAAACAAATATGTATAGCTCAATCAAAATATTAAATAAAATGGTATAGCTATAAAATAGTAGAGCTAAAGGAAACCGGTAGAGTTCTAACAAAACACTATAGCTCAGACAAAACAGTACAGCTCACGCAAAACACTATAGTTCAATTAAAATATGAAATAAAATAAAATGGTATAGCTAATAAACAGTAGATCTAAAGAAAACCGGTACAGTTCAAACATAACACTATTGCTCAAAAAAAACAGTATAGCTCAAACAAAACAGTATTGCTCAAACAAAACAGAATATCTCAAACAAAACACTATAGCTCAAACACAGCACTATAGCTCAAACACAACACTATAGCTCAAACAAAACAGTATAGCTCAAACACAACATTATAGCTCAAACACAACACTATAGCTCAAACAAAACAGTATAGCTCAAACACAACATTATAGCTCAAAGCAAACAGGATATAGCTCAAACAAAACAGCATAGCTCAAACAAAACAGTATAGCTCAATCAAAACACTATATCTCAAACTAAACATTATAGCTCAAATAAGACAATGTAAACAACCGATAACATTTTTTAGCAAGTCTCATAAATATTTTCTTAACTTTGATCTCGGTTACTGAGAGCAAGTTTTCCTAGATAAGAAAGTTTAAGTTGCCAACTCTGACGGCTCTAAACAGCACGAACTCGGTCGACAACGCTGTGCTTCTAGCAACGCTCTATACAACGCTGCGTTGATGCGATGGTCTCGATGGTGATGATGTGATGAAAGATGATTTGACGACAGTTGATGCGATAAAAGATAATGTGATGGAAGATGATGCAATGAAAGAGGATGCGACGACAGTTGAGGCGATGAGAGATGATGTGACGACAGTTGATGTGATGAAAAATGATGTCATGACAGTTGATGCGATGGAAGACGATTTTCCGTAAATTTCTGTATTGCTCGGCTCTCGTGGTTACAACAGAGATGACCACGCTGAAATATTTATGCACGGGCACCGTAAATGTTACCCCCGTGGCAGACATTTTACGCGACACTGGTTGTAAAAGTCTCTAAACAAGCCCAATTATGTCGTACGTTGTTGCACTATCGCTTTCAACTTTCTTATCTCACATCACGAAATTTCAGCTACAACTCGCCTGCATCGCCACGCAGGCGAGAATAACATCTGATACTCGCCTGCACCGCCACGCAGGCGAGAATAACATCTGATACTCGCCTGCACCGCCACCGCGCAGGCGAGAATAACATCTGCTACTCGCCTGCAGCACCGCGCAGGCGAGAATAACATCTGCTACTCGCCTGCACCACCGCGCAGGCGAGAATAACATCTGATACTCGCCTGCACCGTCGCGCAGGCGAGAATAACATCTGCGCCTGAATTTGTTTTTCAGTGCATGGCTCGCGGCGCCTCCTGTGGCGGGAGTGAGATGGATTGTCCGAGGCTTTTACACGCCGGGCGGTTCTTTTTTTTTGGAGGGGGGGGGAAATAAACGGGGGAAAGGAGACGTATTGTGGGGAAAATAAAGGGGTAAGGGAGAAGTAATACCGGGAAAGCCATGGGTAAAACTACGTGGGAACTTTGTGAAGAGAGAGCGTCAGGTCAGAAGGTTGGGAGCAATGGGGAAAGACAATGATATGGGATATGTATTGAGAGAATGCGCATAAAGGAGGTATGAATTTAAAGAATTTTAACAAGTTTATGGTGACTTAGAAAAAACCATCAACATTATAGAGTAGATTCGAAACCCTCAAACCCATTAATGAATATAAACCTAATTATTTGGCGAAACCAAGTAAGCGAGGGCAAAACATCCGCAGTGTTTGCTGAACTAGACAATAAAGGCATAAAACAGACGTAATATTCGATCAAAGCACAGAAGGGAAGCTACGGAGCCCTTCTGTCTGGGGTTCTACTTTATACAACGTCTTTTTCCTACTCCGATTTCAACCCCAACCAGCGTAAGCCCTCACACCCCATCCTTCCTTGGATATAAGTAAAGTTTATTTTTTCCTTTCAATACCATATTAAATTAAAAGTACCGCTAAATGTAAATTAGAACACTGTGATAAGTCTACGGACATTTCCCTCCTCGTTGCAGGCTCGCCGTGGCGGGACAAGATCTCGCTGGCAATCCTGGAGCTGCAGGAGAAGGGCGTCATCCAGATGCTGTACAACCGCTGGTGGAAGGACACCGGCGACACCTGCAACCGAGAGGACAAGAACAGCGAGAGCAAAGCGTCCGCACTCGGTGTCGATAATATCGGTCAGTTGGTCGTCATTAGTGTTGCTTATATTGATGATAAAAAATGTAATATTATTCACCGGTGACACCTGCAACCGCGAAGACAATCAAGAACAGCGAGAGCAAAGCGTCCGCACTCGGTGTCGATAATATCGGTCAGTTGGTCCTCATTAGTGTTGCTTATATTGATGATAAAAAATGTAATATTATTCACCGGCGACACCTGCAACCGAGAGGACAAGAACAGCGAGAGCAAAGCGTCCGCACTCGGTGTCGATAACATCGGTCAGTTGGTCCTCATTAGTGTTGCTTGTATTTATGATAAAAGATGTAATATTATTTCGTCTTGGAAAAACTATTGATGGTAATATTGCGCCGTGGCAGGTCATTTTAACAGTGATGAAAGTTATGAATGGTATGAGTTTGGTCGATAAAAGTTATTATTACAACCGATAATAGTTATTACAAAAACCGATTGATAAACTTCTAAACTTCTATCCGTGATAGAAGTTATTGCATTATTGTGTCAGGGAAATATTAATGTCGCCATTGATAATGATTATGGAGCTATTTGTGAGGGCGAGTTCTGGAATTTCCAGTGCTGGGGAGTGTGAACGATGTAAATTATTTTTAATATCAGGTCGATAATAAAAGCGGTCTCGGAACATATTGCCTCGCTGCTACAACACTTACACTACTGCCTATTTCCTTGCGGAAAGGAGCAGTTTCTTAGTAATTATTTATTCCCGGAGCTATTCGAAGTCTAGAAATTGCAATGTTCGAATGTCATCAGTAAGATATAATGTATTCATGCAAAGAATTAAAAATAGCGTGATTTGATGAAACATTTACAAGCTAATTTATGAATTGGAATTAAGGATTGCGAAATAGTATTTAATTATAAAAATTATAGCCTGACATTTGAAAAAGACCAGACCAGTGCTCCGTTTCATTTTGCTCCGATTCTCGTTGTTTATCATGAAATATTCTCTACGAACTACTGCGTCAATGAATTGAAACGCTCGTGTAAGAGAACAATCGTTGCGCGCGGGAGCTACTATAGGTATATCAAATGGCCATGAGGCTCGAACAGCCGGCGATGAAGAATCCAAAAAGATTTTGTCTCCGAACTCCTGACTTGATTTGCGTCCTAATCCTGATATGTATTGTGTGCCCTTCAACGTAGCTACTTCTTCCTTTGGTCTTAGTCCATATTTGTCTAGTGCCTTTGTATTCGATGTTTTTTACAATTTATTCCGCATATACGCAAATTGGTTTTCTATTTCACTGCCTTTCATTTCTTTTAATTCTCATTTTATTTCTCATTTCCTACACCATATCTAAAAAAACTCACCTTTCGTCATAGTATAGGCAAAACAACTTATAGTGCCGTCATAGAACCATCATAGTTCTTCATTTCATTCTTTACCATTACATCACTCATTCCTACATCCCTCCCCAGACGCCCTCATTCCTACATCCTGCCCTAATCTCCCACCCCTGCCATTACGGCCCCCGCATCGTCGCGTTATCGACATTCATCGTAACGAGATTATGATGCCCAATTACCGTCCTTCATTACCTTAATTACCCTAAGTAGCGACGCGCGCGACTGGTATAATTACCATCGTATTCAAGGCTCAAACCTCAGAATTTATCACAGGCCTGGAAGTTATCTCAAGTCTAATCCCGTAGGCTCGGCTCGTTGTCGTGACTGCGATCCTAAACCTCGGACGCCCGTTTATTTTCATCTTAACTGCCGAAGAAGAACACAAAAGCTTCATAGTCCTCTAATTCGCTTCATAGCGCAGTGTCGGAATTATTTAGTAATTTGGCCTCATAAAGTTTATGCACAATTTTCGGATCAGGAATATTTAGGCGTGTTAATAAGAGGTTTCGTGAGAATATTAATAAGAAAGGAAAATACAAAGTGCTGACAAGTGTGAAGAATTGCTTTGATTTTAAATTATTGACGTTTAATCTTAAATTGTTCCCCATACCTCAGCACTCGCAACTTTGAGAATAATGGCATCGCATAGAATGCACTTCCCATACCGAGACTATTTGAGTCGAAAAAAAAAACAATTCGAAAAAATTAACTCAATTTGATCTTCATTTACCATGCAAAAATTTCTCGCAACAAATTTGGAGAGATTTGTTCCTATTGAATAATAAACTAACAGTGCTACGATAACAGTGAGACTCGGTATCAAGTTTACGCAGCAACGCTTCTTCCGTCGCGACTGAAACGCAATCTGAAAAATTTCGAGCAGCTGCACGCGAGTTTTGAAGTTCGCTGGACATTCTGGGAAGTGAATCAAGATGCCACGCACGAGATGTGAAGAATCGTGTTCAGGAACTCTGGACACCTCATCTCCCTCGTCTTCAGAAGTCGACCGTTAGATGCACAAAAGCAGGCGAGACTACAATAAAATTCTCAAGCAGCTCCAGTCACTTAAAGATGAAAGGATTCTTCAGGAAGAGGAATGCGAGAACTTGACTTGTGCGCTTGAAAAGGAACTCAATAGAAAACGTGAGATTAAGTAGAAATTGCATGAAGTTCAGTAAGACCTCATTGAAGTTCGGCAGAAAACGAAATGTCTTCAAGCTAAAGCTGAAGAAGAAATGCAGTCAGCGTAATCAAATCTGGAGAAATGCGCAGATCAAAACAAAAGGCTAGCAGCTGAGGTGGCCAAGGACAAGCAAACGTTACATGATCTTCAAGCCGAGCTCAGAATAGAAATTTCCAACGCTAAGTTACTGGAAGAGAAAAGAAGCTGCTTGTAAAGACGGAACAAAAAGCTGCGTGGGTCGCTGGAAAATGAAAACGGTGTTTTATTGGAAACCAAAGAGACCCTCGAGCGTCTCCGGGCGCAGGCACAAAAACAAGACGAATTGTTGACGGCCGCGAAGCAAAAACTTACGGAAGCCGAGCTTGAGAAATTAAATGTGGACCAGCAAGCAAAAGAAAGTGAGGAGAAGCTGTCCTGCTTGCGTGCCCAGTGCGACCAAATCGCCGCCCGTAAATGCAAAGCTCAAGAAGCGCTGTTCAGCGCCAAATACCGCCACAGGACTGTCGTCAAAGGGCTCCAGGACTACCAAGCGATCTTGACCAGGAAGCGTCGTGAGCTGAAGTTACTGAAGCAGCAAACAAGTGAACGTGAGGCCGAGATTCGTCGGCTGCAGAGCAAGCAGCTCGCTTGTTATGTTTGCGACGCGCCTCTCGCCCCTGCCTCGGCGCTGTGATGTCCTCAAGTTTTGATGTGAAGGCTGCCGTCTCGAAACTTCTGATGGATCTTGACTTTTGTGCAGTGATGATCAATAACTATTGTATTTGAAAAATGAAAGTATGTTTCGTGCCGATATTCTAAATCGTTAAATTTAAAAAAGTGCATTAGATATTTTGAACAAATTAATTTATTTTAGCTTACTTTAGTTCTGAAAAATACTATAAAAACAAAGTGCTAACTTTAAGAAACTCCTCAATTTTGTAAACTCTTTTATTATTTTCTGGAGATTTATGATGCAAAAATATAACGGAAAGATTTTATTTTCAATTGATTATTGTACATTCTAAGTTAAACCTAAAAAGATAGTTTGTCGTTGCTAAATTTGAGTGTTTGCAGATTATAACCCGCCATCTTCTCAAAGTTGTGTTCGATAGGTCGAATCGCGGCAGTTTTCCGGGCTCAATTCAACTGTTTTTTTTACCAAATCCTAATATTTTTGGAACTCAATATTTTAAGATAATGTTTCGTATGGGATTGAAATATTTTGAAATTTAATGAATTTTTGTATGCCAACATTTTTGGTCTTATTTTAGAATATTTGAAGCAATCTTGAAGTCAATAATTTTGTGTACCAATCTAATTTCATTATATTGTACTCAATAAACTGTTTTTTTATTTATTTTTTTCTATTAACTATTTAAGTAAAAGAACAAACCGATGTCACGTTTACACAAACCAATTGATTGGGCATCATACCTCGCGAGTGGACAGCGAACTTTGTTAGTGAGATCAGCCATTGAGCTGAGCGCTGGTGCCGCCTTGTGAGACCTGGGACTGACAAGCCTTCAAATGTAAAATGCAAGCTTAAATTTGTCTTTTTAAAGTGCAAGCAAATTTCTGGCTTTTGAGCATCTCCTTTGATGTTCTGTATGTATGCAAATGAATCCTGGTGCTGATGTGATTCTTTCACCCGAAGCCTGAGCCGTGAAAACAAAATCATGTTTCAAAATAACTCGACGCAACACTATCTCAAAACCAAATATGTTTGGAACAATATACGCAACACTATCTCAAAACAAATTATGTTTGGAACAATATACGCAACATTATCTCAAAACAAATCATGTTTGGAACCACATACGCAACACTATCTTATCTCAAAACAAAACATGTTTGGAACAACCATACGCAAGAAGAGGAGCGAGAAAAATCTCAAAACAATAACATATTTGGAAGAACTATACGCAACACTATATCAAAACAATAAGTCTCAGGAAAACTCGCCGCAACATGATTCCAAAAGATTTTATCTCTGTCCAATTCTTAGATCAACTTTAATATTTTTCAGTTTTTCATACGTCGGCAGGGATGAACTTATTCAGTCGAGGATGAAATGTAAAGACATCATTTGCTTTGTGCTCATAGAATATGATCCTCTAGAAGCTTCCAAAAGAATTTCATTGTGTTTTCTCGAGTGTTTCTTGGACGATGTTTTAGATGCGCCAAGTTTCCAGCCCAAGGATGGTGAATTATTGTCGTAAAAAGTTTAATGGAAGACCACGGACTTGACGGTCTGCAAGTTGGTGCATGTGGGGCCCAATTGTCCGCCATAATGTGCACTCTGGCGAAATATGATGGCCGCCCAGCGTCCGTGGGAGGACAACCTAAAATAAATCCTCGGAAATGCGGATAGCTTGCGCCATCTCGGGACCATCGTGCTCCATATTATTGAAACTCAGGGAGCACCCATGTTATGTTCCCTGGAAAACTGGAGGGAAAGACAAATATATTATGTAAATTGAATCATCATGAATAATTTTATCTTCTCTACTCGGGAAGCGGCAAAGAAAAAATCATGTCAGATTTTTGTGTCTCGGACCAACCATGATCGGAAATTTCGACTCTCCAGCGACCGAGCAATCGCCCTATCAATGACTGCTAAGATAATAATGAGATAAGTAATCTACTATTATATATTTGTTACTATAATATGTTTGTTTTTAATCTGAGATGATTTGCTAAATGAGCGGATGAGGTTGACCATGATTAAATAGGCCATTCTAATCTTGCAAAACTGCCCGAATTGCACGGCGTTGTTTGATCGCTGCGACGTGTTACTTCGCCACCGCAGACATGCGAATGTTACAAGAGACATGTTAGCTACTTGCTCATTGCTCAATGTTACAGCAGATACGTTAGTAACGTACTCACTGCTCAATGCTACAGGAGATATGTCAGTAACGCGCTCACTGCTCAAT
Source organism: Hyalella azteca (assembly GCF_000764305.2). Lineage (NCBI taxonomy): Eukaryota > Metazoa > Arthropoda > Malacostraca > Amphipoda > Hyalellidae > Hyalella > Hyalella azteca. The sequence goes on along the minus strand of NW_025947115.1, from coordinate 224,403 downwards.
GTTACAGGAGATATGGTAGTTACGTGCTCGCTGCTCAATGTTACTGGAGATATAGAATAGAATAGAATAGAATAGAATAGAAGTGTCGGCGTTGAAGAAATAGGCCCATGGCCTGTTGCCGATTCTTGAACTTTTCGTGACTTGATTCACAAGGGATCCGGCCTTTGGAACCCGATCTTTCCATAACTAGAATAG
>NW_025947115.1:164243-224136 GCF_000764305.2 Hyalella azteca | reverse complement strand
TGCGTTCTGTGTGGTCTGTGCGTTCTGTGTGGTCTGTGCGTTCTGTGTGGTCTGCGCGTTCTGTGTGGTCTGTGCGTTCTGTGTGGTCTGTGCGTTCTGTGTGGTCTGTGTGTTCTGTGTGATCTGTGCGTTCTGTGTGGTCTGTGCGTTCAGTGTGGTCCGTGCGTTCTGTGTGGTCTGGGCATTATGTGTGCACGCTGTGTGTAGTGGATGCTCTGTGTTGACGCTGTGTGTTGTGTTAGCGTTGTGGGTGTTCTGTGTGGACGTCGAATGTTGTATATTGTATTAGCGTTTTGTGTAATGAGGCAAGGATTCTTTGTTGTGCGTGTTTTCGGTGTTGAAGTTGCTCGTATAGAACGAGTTTTTCACTCCCTGTTTGTTTTGAATAGCTCTAAATAATCTCCATCACAATAGCCTGAAGTTATTGTCGATATTTATTCGATGAAATTAAAAATTCAAAAATATTGAGGAAGGTAATTATATAACAATTAGGTTTATATAACAATTATTATATAAATATTATTAATATATATAACAATTATGTACAACATCACAAAAGCTCCTAATGATATCAGCAACAAACTGGACCAAATGATGACTCATTTCTTCCTCGCTGACAAACATACATCGCCTGCTTCTACGTAAAGTGGACGTAGTGCGTGTAAATGAATTTAATAAATGCAATCACATGCTACCAGACACTACGTATCATAATCCTGCAAAGCAACGAACCCTGCCTGTCCCCTAACTGCAGTTCTAACTCGCTACCTTTAACTCTAACTCCAATTCCTAAATCCAACCCCATATCCTAACTCCTTACCCCATTTCCAGCCCTAACTCCCAACCCCAACTCCAGCCCTAACTCCTAACTCCAACCCCATACCTAACCTTAACTCCAATCCTAATTCGAGCCCTAACTCCTAACCTCAACCTCAGCCCTATCTCCTAACCTCAACCCCATCTCCAACTCCTTACCCCATTCCTAATCTCAACTTCTAAACCTAGCCCTTAGCCCCAGCCCTAAAACAAACCCCTTCCTAACCCTAACCCCCGTGCGCAGCAATCGCTGTGCTCAGAGATGGGCGAGGAGCTGTGCTTCGCTGTGCGCTGCCGCGGGTCGCGGCGCCGTCCTGCCCTGCGTCGCCAGTGCGACCAATGCCTGGCCGGCGCCTGCATGGCCTCCCCTCCACCTCTGCCCCTCCCCCTCCCTCTGCCCTTCAACGGGGTATGTGCATAGCGTAAAAATATTGCATTTGGAAATATTCAGACTTAAAGAGGAAAATTTTTTGAGTAATATATTTATTTCAAAATATATCATTTGCAAATATTCAGACTTTAAAAGAATTTTTTCTGAGTAATATATATATTTCAAAATATTTAATATGAAAATATTCAGACTTAAAAAGGAAGTTTTTTTGATTAATATATATATTCAAAAATATGTGTCAAGTGAAAATATTCAGGCTCTAAAGGAAATTTTTTGAGTAATATATATATTTCAAAATATATCACTTGAAAATATTCAGACTTTAATAGGAAGTGTTCACGGAGAAATTGTATTTAATTTAAAAGGTAGTTTTCATGGAGTTTTTATTTCCATGAAGAAATTATATTTTCAGAAAAAAAATTAGCCTGGCAGTGACAGTGGCGGTGGGAAACTGGGGTCAAGGTTAGGCTTGTACGAGATATAAAACGATTACTATGAGCGGTCAAATTTCTGTTTTTTACAAGGAGAGTGGGGTTAGCACGGGGGGGAATAGAAGGACAGAGGGTGGGGTTAGCGAGGGGGGAATAGAAGGACAGAGGGTGGGGTTAGCGAGGGGGGAATAGAAGGACAGAGGGTGGGGTTAGCGGGGGGGAATAGAAGGACAGAGGGTGTGGTTAGTCTCCTTTAATTACCACCCCAATATCCCCGGTATCCACGACATATCCACAGGAGCCTTGTCCCCTGGACATCGTCAGGAGATCGTCCCTGATGAGCCAGCGTCTGCAGCACAGCCTCTACGAGGCAGACCATCCCGGGCTACGGTAGACCTGCCGACACAATAGTCTATATCTCATTAATATCATAAGTATACCATTAATTTGTACGGAATTATATGGATAGATTCAATATTTGTATTTATCTCAGTAATGTTCGCTCCTATTTAGTTTTGCAAATAAAAGGAACAAATTTTTCAAAGCTCGAAGTCGTTATGGCATTCGGCATTGTGGAGACATTTAGCCCCATTTAATTACCTTCTGTACCTTTAACTGTCAAGTCCCATTGCCCACCTCAACACAGTCTCTGTATTACCTTTGCGTTAATACCTACGAATTTATTCATTCAATTCAGGAAATTCTTTACCGTTTATTAGGAAAGAATAGAAAGAAAATGTTCAACTTACCTCCGGACATGTTAATTATAACGGCATATCTAATGGCGTTAGTGCCATGGGCTAATAGTGTCATGGGCTACTAGTGTCATGGGCTACTAGTGTCATGGGCTACTAGTGTCATGGGCTACTAGTGCCATGGGCTACTAGTGTCATGGGCTACTAGTGTCACGGGCTACTAGTGTCATGGGCTACTAGTGTCATGGGCTACTAGTATCCTGAGCTACTAGTGTCATGAACTACTAGTGTCATGAGCTGCAAGTGTCATGCGCTACTAGTGTCATGGGCTACTAGTGTCATGGACTACTAGTGTCATGGGCTACTAGTGTCATGAGCTACTAGTGTCATGGGCTACTAGTGTCATGGGCTACTAGTGCCATGGGCTACTAGTGTCATGGGCTACTAGTGTCACGGGCTACTAGTGTCATGAGCTACTAGTGTCATGGGCTACTAGTTTCTAGTGTCGTCCATATATTAAACAATCAATGGACAAGCTTTAAGAGTCTCATTTTATTTTAAAGTAATTGTACATATTAAACGAAAATTTTATTCGTACTGATCTCACTCCAGTCATTAAATATTCACGCCGCTCTACACGTTCTGATTTCCGTCAATTGTATTTTAAAACATATAATGTCCTTTAAACAGTGTTCACTGACTGGGCAATTCCGGCATAATGTTTAGATGATATGATAATAATATAATGTGCATGGTATGTAATATAAATTGTATATAATATGAACGGTATAATATATGAATTTAGTATCGCTCCTATAGAGTTGCTAATCTTAGCATTGTACTTATATTTCTGTTCTAATTTGAACTTGTTATAGTAAATAAAACTCATGTTAAGGTAATTTTTACGTAATGCATCACATTCATGCAACTAATGGTTGAACGCGATCATAATCTATAAGACTTGAACCAGCAATGTCGCTCTCGGAGACCAGTTCCTGTTAACACCACTTTTGTGATAATAAAATATCTGTGAATTAGAGCAGCGTGAGGGTCTGTACAATGATAGTGAGCTTTAGTTGATACAGTTGTAAATATTGTTGACCTGCCTTGTTAATGAACGTATCGAGAAGAAACTTGTTTGTGAGACCGAGTCACGCTGTCTCACCACATGTATGTTTGTGAGACTGAGTCACGCTGTCTCACTAACTTGTATGTTGTGAGACCGAGTCACGCTGTCTCACTAACTTGTGTGTTTGTGAGAGAGTCACGCTGTCTCACTAACTTGTGTGTTTGTGAGACCGAGTCACGCTGTTTCACTAACTTGTATGTTGGTGAGACCGAGTCACGCTGTCTCACCATTTGCATATTTGTGAGACCGAGTCACGCTGTCTCACTAACTTGTGTGTTTGTGAGACTGAGACGCGTTTGCAATTTAATAAACTTCGTCGCAGTCACCGGGCACTGTGGCAACACCGTAGCTTGGTTCCTGTGAAAACATTTCTCATTTTAAATACAAACTTTGGAAAAGTCTTCGCGTTTCATTCGCATTTATTTGATTTGCGATCGTGTTTTTCCGCAAAAACTTGCGCTAGTCTAGAAATTTTTAGGCGGTTGTGTCTGCCATGCTGTCACTCCATGTCTGTCATGCTGACAATCCATGTCTGCCATGCTGACACTCCATGTCTGCCATGCTGACACTCCATGTCTGCCATGCTGACACTCCATGTCTGCCATGCTGACACTCCATGCATGCCATGCTGACACTCCATGTCTGCCATGCTGATACTCCATGTCTGTCATGCTGACTCTCAATTTTTTACATCACCAGGCACTGTATAAAAATGTATAAAAGGTCCATCGTCGTCAGAGGCGCTGATGCTCTGCGACTGTGCCCGTAATTTGTCAAGTGTAAGCGGTCGCAGCTTCAAACTTTTGGCCGGCGTATCAGCGGCCACATTAGAACATGAATCGCCCGGACCACATTTCCAATAGGGTATCATGGTAAATAATTTGCCAGCTTTTCAGCAGTTCCGCATTTTTTTGCACTGGGAATTGCGTAGATACGCAGCGCCAGCGCGTTAATGCTTCACAAGCTCGTCCTGAGCTCTATGCTAATTATGGCGAGGCTTTTCATCCTGCGCCTCAAAGGATGATTTGAACTCTAACCGCATTACGACATTGCAACTTCATTCGTATTGCAATAAAATATTTTACGTCTGGCATAAATTAGTTTGATTTGCAGCGCTACTACCGCGAATGTAATCATATAACTACCCGTTATACTCAAATTTATCATGTAGTGCATTTTATTTACCTCAAAACGGATTACAATATACTCCAAATTTCTTATTTTGGGATTAGAAAATTTATTTTGTGAAAAATAATTTAGAATTTTTTTTTTCTAATTTCAAATTTTGCACACGAACTTCAGGAGAAAATGGTCGTTCTTGCCAGAGAAAGCAGCATCAGGTTCACTACCAATGAAACTTACCATCACTCACACCCTGCAGCTATTTTACTTTCAGTGCAAAACAAAGCAATTAGTTTCATATCAAAGAGCACAATGGCTTCCATGAGTCACACGTGGTAGAGCTTGCAACAAGCCAATGAAGACAAAAAGACATAGACATGGCATAGACATCAATACTAGACGATGACTTAGACATGGCATAGACAATAATTATTAGACATCAATACGAAACGATATCATAGACATGGCATAGACATCAATACGAAACGATGTCATAGACATGGCATAGACATCAATACGAAACGATGATATAGACATGGCATAGACATCAGTACGAGACGATGCCATAGATCTATGGCATAGACATCAATACGAGACGATGCCATAGGCATGGCATAGACACCAATACGAGACGATGAAATAGACATGGCATAGACATCAGTACGAGACGATGCCATAGATCTATGGCATAGACATCAATACGAGACGATGACATAGACATGGCATGGACATCAATACGAAACGATGATATAGACATGGCATAGACACCAATATGAGACGAAGACATAGACATCAAGACGACAAGATGACATAGACATCATCTCTTCAAACATGTCTCCCTCCTGAGCAAGTGAGAACCATTCTTCCTCTTCATTTGACAGAGCGTCGAGACCAGCCAAACTAATTCGCTTAATGGCCAACTTCCTGAGAAGTTTGTGAAGGAGCCAATGGTGCAAGAGCCGTTGCGACGTGAGCCGCTACTCGTAAAAACACGCGACGCTCGTATGGACTCTTTGTTTCACTCATTTAAAACAATGGATCATATTGTGGCCATTTAGTGACACGCTCTCTGCGCGCAGTACTGACACGCCCCTATACCTGCCAATCTGGGTCAGGATGACCCATACAAAAAGCAAAAGGTGCATCGGTATTTTGACAAAGTCTCACTTAATTTTTCTTAGTGCTTGCTTCGCCCGGAAAAGTTTGTCGGTAATTCCGGCGGAGACAGCGAGGACATTTCCCGGACACGGAGCCATGGCTGTAAAATTGCGGACGCAACACGGGTTTCATTTCGCGGCACTTCTAGAGTTTAGGAGATCTGCTCTTCACGGGAATTTTTGCCAGAATTTAAAGACGTAAATATTTTGATAGTAGAATGGGTGAATTTCGGTGGATAACAAAATGTAAGGCTAAATAAAACACAATATTCATATATCAAAGTTAGCCTTGGTCTGGCGTGGTTACCAAATCGAGTATTGGGGATACCACCTGGCTGGAATGATTACTAAAAGATTTGCTGAGTAATTAAATGGTATTTCAATGAATGGATATTTTATTGATAACAAGGCAGTTGAGAGGGAAACTCGCGAAGTTTCCAAGCGTTTTATGGATTCTGAACAGCGAAGTCCATGCCCGAGTCATGATCATACATTTAGTGAACACTTGCAGCCTGCAGGGACATTTACTGGACACTTGGAGCCCACAGGGACTTTTACTGGACACTTGGAGCTTGCAGGGACTTTTACTGGACACTTGGAGCCCACAGGGACTTTTACTGGACACTTGGAGCCCGCAAGGACATTCTCTGGATACTTGCAGCCTGCAGGGACATTCACTGGACACTTGGAGCCTGCAAGGACATTCATTGGACACTTGGAGCCTGCAGGGACATTCACTGGACACTTGGAGCTTGCAGGGACATTCACTGGACACTTGGAGCCTGCAGGGACATTTACTGAACGCTTGGAATCTGCATGGACATTTACTGGACATTTGAAGCCTGCAGGGACATTCACTGGAAACTTGGAGCCTGCATGGACATTTACTGGACACATGGAGCCTGCAGGAACAAGCAATGAATATTTGGAGCCGTCCAGGTACTGAACTGTACTGTTTGTATACTGCCCACAATAAATTATAGACCTTATAAGGCCCCCTTAAATTTCAAAGTTCATCGTCCAGCCGACTGCCCTCTGGACAGCTCGGCCCCCCCTCTTGACAAGCCCATACAGCAGGCCCGCTGGCCGGGGCCTCTCTTTTTAAGCTTAATTAGCTGACCAGCCCGGGCTCCTCTTTAGAAGCCCATAAAGCTGTCCAGCCGGGGCCCTCTTTACGAGCTCATAAGGCCGGCAGCCCGGTCTACTCTCGATAAGCCCGTAAAGCTGGCCAGCCCGCGCCCCTCTTCACAAGCCCACACAGCTGAGCAGCCCGGGCCCTTCTTCACAAGCCCATAAAGCTGGCCAGCCCGGGCCCTTCTTCACAAGCCCACAAAACTGGCCAACCCGGGCCCTTCTTCACAAGCCCATAAAGCTGGCCAGCCCAGGCTCTTCTTCACAAGCCCATAAAGCTGGCTAGCCCGGGCCACTTGACAAGCCCATAAAGCTGGCCTGCCCGGTCCCCTCTTCACAAGCCCATAAAGCTGGCCAGCCCGGGCCACTTGACAAGCCCATAAAGCTTGTGGGCGCCAGTGGGGCAGGATCAGGGGGCGGAGAGGGGCCGCTCCCCGTTGGCTCAAAAAACGCAGGCAGCAGAGAAAAAATTCGCCATGAACTCGCAGCTGCGCCGTGAAATAGCAAGACTCAGGCTCCAGGATGTTAATTCCTGGTTCATGAGATTCTGAACAATTGCTATTACTTGGATTTATTTATGTTCGTTCATTTTTTTATAGCGGTTTCAGCGCTTATTAGGCCGTAGGCCTGTCGCCGGTTCCTACATCACAGAACATTCACAGTATTTCGCGGTCTCGAACTCGCAACTCACTGCTACAATAATCTGCTGTGCTTAACCGCCCGGCCTCCTCGCCGATTCTGACCAGAAACTGGCGCACAGAGCTGGGATCGAACCCGCACCTCTCTGCGCCAATCCTGGTACTCTGAACTGTAACCACGTACTGGGACACCCTCGCCTACATTTATTTTGCTCAACTGCACAATAAAACTTCCATTTTCCTCTCCTGCATTCATTAGATTAGTTTCAATAATTATGCGCAAAGTTTTATTTTTAAATAGAATACGTTTTCAACTTTGAATTACAGCAGTGTACATTACGTTGCCCATTTTGACTTCATTATTTCCAATATGTTGCGAAATGTTTCATTGTTAAGATTTTAATCTGTGTAACTTTTTTATTATTGAACAAGATATGTTACGTTAATTCGAACTGTTATACACAATATGGTTGATTATTAAATCGTTACAACAAATCAACGCAATGAACATGAATATTTCACGAACGAACACAAAACTTTCACGATACAAAGCATTAAAATTTTATTCGGAAACGGCGTTGGGAGCACACTCAGAACTCAAACGCTCAAAATTGTGAGGCAGTGCAACAGTATACGCAATATTCCTCTGAGGAATGAATGGCATCGTCGTAAGTATTTCTTCAGTGCTAAGGAACTGGAGATCATTCCTCGCACGCGAGTCTTGATGGCAGGAATGTTCGTGTCAGCGCGGCAATGGAGATAGCATTCCTGGCGTCAAAACGACGCCACACCTCACATGATGGAGGAATATGGTGGCTGTGATGGACTATAGGTGTGGAGATCATGGCACATCAATACATTATGGCACATAATCAGGTCTCTTCGTGCACATCGACTTAAGATGTGCATCGAGCACATCAAATCTCTCCGTGCACATTATCTCAATTTAGTGCGCATAAGTTTAGTGTGCCGCAATATTATTATAATCGCTATTTCTCTTAACATTTTCATATAGACCTTTGAGGTTGTCACAGCACTGAAGTTCACCTGGCAGTTCATTCCTCACCTGCAAGAAGTTCACACGTGCCTCGGATTATTGCGGTAGGTTAGCTTCATGGTCCAACACAAGGGTTGTTAATAATGAAACAATCCAAACCACTCTGTACTACTACGGTGTGAATACGATCTGAACCACTCTATACTACTACGGTCTGAATACGATCTGAACTATTCTCTGTAATGTATGAGGTGGTTACGCGCGTCATGGGTGGGAAGAACACGGCAGCACGGTATAGACTTTATTGGGATCAATATAATGAACACAAAGCAAGAACGAAAGCCAATGGAGCTTGACTTCTAAAAGGTTTTTCTTCTTCATGGCTAGTCATTATAATAAGCATACAGGAATCTAGATATGCTATACTCCTTGAATATTTTTCATCAAAATGTTCATAACACATATAGGATTTATTTCTGACATTTGGTAATTCATATATGCAGATAATGTTTTCAGAAGACCCTCAATAAAACTTTTAAAAACTGTATAATAGGTGTTGTAAATTTGTATATGTGTATAGGTCCAGAAAAATATTGAATGCGAATGCATAAAAACTGGATTGTTTATTTTTCTCTAATTCTTATTTTTTATCCAATTGAGACTTGGATATTTTGAAACAATATATAAACTAATGTCAAACTGCTGAGAATACGTTAGCAAATCGGAGCTCCATCTTTTCAGAGTGCGGCCATATTCTAAAAAAAAAATTCAAGCTTCAAAATTATTTCAAGCCCCAAAATATTTTCAAGCTCCAAAATTACTTTAAATTCGCACATTTTCCCTCTCCAAACATTGCACTCTCATCCATATAAATTTAAGCGCATAAAACGTGCGCTCAGGAGCAGCGCGTTAGCTCATCAAAGAGCCCGCCTCAGCCGCCATATTTAATGGCAACGCATGCTGATGCTGCATCTTGTGGCCGGAGTGAGCTGTGGGCCGAAGCATGCTGGGAACCAAAGTGAAATGGCAGCTGGAGTGAGCTGGGAGCTGGGATGAGCTGGGAGCCGAAGCAAACTGGCAGCCAAAGTGAGCTGGCAGCTGGAGTGAGCTGGGAGCCGAAGCAAACTGGAAGCCAAAGTGAACTGGGAGCTGGAGTGAGCTAGGAGCCGAAGTAAGCAGGGAGCTGGAGTAAGCTGGAAGCTGGAGTGAGTTAGGAGCCGAAGAAAACTGGGAGCCAAAGTGAACTGGGGGCCGAAGCAAACTGGGAGCTGGAGTGAGCTGGAAGCTGGAGTGAGCTGGGAGCTGGAGTGAGCTAGGGGCTGAAGCAAACTGGGAGCTGGAGTGAGCTGGGAGCTGGGGTTATGATCTGTTTGCACAATAACTTGGTGAAGATTTGATCTGCGGATTTTGTTTGTCTGCTCGGCGCCTCGCCCCAGAACTCAAGTTTAGCTCGCTGGCCAGGCGCTCAAGTTTACCTACAGCGCCTGTAGATCAAATTACTAAGTGAATGTTTGTTGCTGAATAGTGAATGCAACTATAGTCATGCATGACGAATTCGTTTGGGAGTGAATCCATCTTGATACATGCCCTTTTTTAGACGCCTTTGTTCTTGATGACTCATCTATATTCATCATAAATAAACTGTTCATCAAAATAAAATTTATTAAAATTATTACTACTATGGTAACAATTCCATTCAAAGAACGTTGAATGATGTTGCATGATTCAAATACAATTGGCCATTATTTATTAGCTTCAATGTTTACATGATCAAGTTCAGGCCAAGACCGCCATGGCTTCGACTTCCATGGCGTCCTCGGGCCTACAGCTCCACATTAATTTCTCAGCTGAACAAGACAGGCTCCAGGGACTCGAAAATATACAGAGACAGCATGAATGGGGCGACGCAAGATTGGTGGGTCATGTTGACTCATGTGGCCCCGCGAGGCGACATAGACGGCGGGTGTTGACTCAGTGGCCTCGCGTGGCTAGACAAACGACGGGTGTTGACTTGTGTGGCCCTGCGTGGCGACACAAACGACGGGTGTTGACTCAGTGGCCCCGCGTGACGACACAAACGACGGGTGTTGACTCAGTGGCCCCGCGTGACGACACAAACGACGGGGGTTGACTCAGTGGCCCCGCGTGGCAACACAAACGACGGGTGTTGACTCAGTGGCCCCGCGAGGCGACACAAGCGACAGGTGTTGACTCAGTGGCCCCGCGTGGCGATACAAGCGACGGGTGTTGACTCAGTGGCCCCGCGTGGCAACACAAACGACGGGTGTTGACTCAGTGGCCCCGCGAGGCGACACAAGCGACAGGTGTTGAATCAGTGGCCCCGCGTGGCGATACAAGCGACGGGTGTTGACTCAGTGGCCCCGCGTGGCCACACAAACGACGGTTTGTGTAGAAAGAATTTTATACAAAGTCAAGGGCGGGATATGAAAAAAGATCTCTTTGCAACGTTAACCGTAACCTGTTCTTGAATAATCCAACTGACGAGCATCGAAGTGGCATCCTAACGTGCGGTGCAGTGGCGTCCTTAACGTGCTGCGCAGTGGCATCCTAACGTGCGCTAAACGTGCGGTGCAGTGGCGTCCTAAACAACGGGCAGTTAATAAGCGTCGAGGTGAACATCAATCACAAAGGAAGACGGAAGGCGGCGTCTGTTGACTGAAGGAGCGCAGGCCCTGCAGTGGCTTGATTGCAGAAGTCAATACTGCGTGACTTTTATGGCCACTGCTGCTGCGATGACGAGAGGAGACTAACTGGAGCTTTGACGATTGAACATTACAAGACTTCGTTATAGCTGGACTATCAATCAGAAATTATGGGGCCTTGTTGTACCTAAACTATTAATTATTGAAGACCGTGATGGGAGGTAGAGATGGTGATGAAATTCGGACCAACGAAGTGAAATTATTTGATTTACAAATAACCATATACAAATTAAATAAATATTAACGGCAATAAATCTTAAATCTGAATATTGTTTACCAAAACAAGGCAAGACGCGAAACAAAAGATTAGAACAATACACGTGAATACGGCGAACACAAGAAAATACGACAATATACGAGTACTCTGACCGAACACAAGGGTTCTCTGACCGAACGCATGAGTACTCTGACCGAACTCATGAGTACTCTGACCGAACACATGAGTACTCTGACCGAACATAGAGTCCTGCAGTCCTGCAGTAGAGTCCTGCAGTCCTGCAGTAGAGTCCTGCAGTCCTGCAGTAGAGTCCTGCAGAAGAGTCCTGCAGAAGAGTCCTGCAGTAGAGTCCTGCAGTAAAGTATAGTAATGTTGAGTAAAATGCTCGGTAATGGGCTCAGCGCGGGTATCAATGAAGCTCGGTCGTAGGGACTGTGTGAGTGGGTGATGACATAATTCATTAAAGGTCATAGGGTCTATATATTAGTTATTGTGATCAGTGCATTTGATGCAAATAATAATTATTATGCAAATCATGTATATCATGTATTTTGAGTATTATATGTATAATAGGGGCATTTTAAAACGTAATTTCGATTTCACATCGTCGTTAAGATTTAGGGCCTCAATATGTTCACATCTGAAGGCGCCAAAACTTAAGAGACTATCTTGACGCAAACTGATTTGCTGGCAACTTATCAGGTCTGAAAAATAAAAGTTTAGGTTTGATATTCTCTTTGTTTTGTTTTCCAGATCCAAATAGCGGAGTAGGAAAGGCTGGCGCTTCCAGAAAACAGAACTGTTCCGGAGATAGGAGACAATTCGGACAGGTCACTGAAAGGCTGTTTTTGGAGAGAGGATGCGGCATTTGTCTATTCACTAAGTTTGTAGGTTTGATACAAATAAAACGTTCATATGTTTATTTCATGCAGGGGGCGGGACGTTTTTCTGAACAAGTTGATAAATATGCCAGCTCGAAGCGGCATAAGATTTGGCCGTAACCTTGCAAAATGAATGGAAACCGCGAATTAGAGAAATTATTTTATTTAGTTATGAAAACTCTTCCATCCTGCAGGAGAATACAAATGAAAACTTGAAGGATGACGGCCTGCTTCATTTACCTCAGCAGCTTCCCGGCGTAGACTTTAGCAGAAGGACTACTGTTTCGCGAGCGAAAAATGCAGATATTTTTCATAAACACATTTTCTATAGTTATATATGTCACTCGCCTGCATTAACTCAAATTGACCAGGACTTCGGAAGCAATGAATATTCCATAAAAAATCCAAATATCTTCTGCGAAAACATTTGTGGAGTATAGCTCATCGTTCGAAAACTATCGTTTCAAATACAGTGAATAAACCCAATTAGAATTCGTGGAAGAGTAATCGAAACCTAAACTGACAACGAACAGACAAGGCAGAAAGCAAAAAACTGTTCACAATTTCATGAGGATACGAGCTGGAGGCGGAATTGGAAGAATACTTCTGCTTAAAGCAATCAGGCGATTCTAAAATTTCTTACTAGCGATTCTAAAATTTACAAGTCGGAAATTCTAGAAGTGCACAGCCATATAGTAACGCACATGGTTGAACTAATGCAAGATTGACCCATGTTTAGATGGTTAAATCATGAGTTACTGGTATCAGTTTATCAGCTTATGTTGTCAGAACTGAAGCTATGACAGGGAAAAGGTTTCATTTAATTTAGCACATTTAATGGATCTCTTGTCTAAAGCTCTAATATTGTCGTCTCCTGTTTACAATCTACATTAAGAGCAGGAATTACTTACCATATATTGTATCTTAACATTCATGTGTATTTTAACATTAACATCTCAAGGCCCAGAAGCTCAGCAAATCGATGAAACAAAAGTCAAAGTCGTAACTTCTGAACTATTGTTGACGAAGAAGGAATTTCGAACTGAGATCTAAGACATTAATAAAACAGTTGTTGGTATATAAGAATATGATGATTGCACGTTGATGAAAATTGCCGAGCAGCAGCTTATTATGTCTTTCATTTGACCATCTCATAGTTAATACGGTTATCACCTAAAAACTTAAAATTTGCTATTTAATACTCAATGACATGGAGATGAAATGCTAGTAATTAGTGTTCGAGGCCATTGCATTGAATTCCATGCATTGAATCAAAACATCGATTGTGCAGAAGAAATCCAAACGTTTTATGGGTCAATTAAATGTGAACATTTAAATTTGAACACTGGTCCATGAAGTTTCTTGCCTAAACGGGGTGCCTAACACCTCTGAAAAAATGATACATTTAAAAAGCAAGTGACAAATGAAAAGAAAATTGAAAATACGACAAATAATAAAGAAACGGAAATAAAATGAAAAACAATGAATAAAAAAATAATAAACAAAGGAATATGTATGAGTATATATGAAAAAATAAGATGAAATAATAAATAGAAAATGCAATAATATAACAGACAATGACACAAAGGAAACAGAAAAATATTGCAGGTATACATAACAGTATATAGAATAGATTAGAAGTGTCGGCACTGAAGAAAACCAGGTTGCCGATTCATGAACTTTTCCTGACTTGATTCACAAGGGATCCGGCCTTTGGAACCCGATTTTCCCATAACCGACGATTGATTGAGATAGCTGCAGGATTTATTGCCTGGTCCGTAATTTGCTGGGCATTTTAAGACTGAACATATGCTCCTGCATAGCTTCGCCTAGTCTGTTTTTGAAGATGTTCATACTCGGAGCGTCAACGATGCTATCAGGGAGGCTGTTCCACATGTCGGTGACTCGAAGCGAGAAGAAATGTTGTTGCATGGATGTGTTACAACGCAGTTTTTTTGTTTATAGACGTGGCCCCTGGTGTTGGTTCTTGTTTCAAATTCTAGTAATCCTTCTGGGACCTTGTATAAGCCATGAGTATACTTGTATGCTTCAATGAGGTCCCCACACATACGTCGATAACTGAGGCTTGGAAGCTTCATAATCGTTAACCTTTCTTCATAAGGCTTGACTTTAAATCCCGGAATTATCCTTGTTGCACGTATTTGAACACTTTCGACTAAATTTTCGTTCTTTTTTAGTTTGGTGACCACACGACGCTTCCAAACTCTAGATTCGGACACAAAACAGCGACAAACAACAGTTTCATCGCTTCCGCTTCAACGCACTTGTAAGAGTGTCTGATCGGTCCAAGTCGTTTATTGGCTTTATTAACTTGATCTTTAATATGCTTGGAAAATTTCAACTCATTGTCGACATTAACTCCTAAATCTTTTTCCATTGTTGACTTCGTCATAATCACTATGTCATTGCAACCATGTCTTCTCATACTGCAATCTTGCATTTCATTGTTCATGCCAAGGTGGATATTACTTTACATTAGTTAGAGTTAGAACGCAGCTGCCACTTATCAGCCCAGTCAACCAACCTGTCAAGATCACCTTGCAACTGTACTTTTTGCGACGTATTCTTCACTGTACTATAAACTTTAGTGTCGTCAGCTTACATCGAGCACACGCTAGACACAGCTTTTGGCAAATCGTTTAAAAACGCACGAATAAAACAGGCCCAGAAGGCTTCCTTCCGGCACGTCGCTGCGCACAGAAGCCCAGTCTGATACGGACCAACGTGTCGTCCCCAATGGAGACGACACGTTGTCGTCTCCCTACTAGTAAATCTCTGATCCATTTGAGTACATTACTCTCAATTTCCAAAAACTGCAATTTCCGCAACAGCTGCTCATGTGGGACATTGTCAAATGCTTTGGCAAAATCGAGCTACACTGCATCTACTGGCTCTCTTTCGTCCAGAAGGCGCGGCCATTCATTCAGAGTAGACAAGAGGTTAGTGGTGCAAGATTTACTGGCAATAAAGCCGTGTTGACAGACTGATAGGAGAAACTCCTAATTTACCTTAATACTATCTGTTTATCAGTACCACGCCTCTATCTTTTATAAACTATTCCATTATTTATTTTTCTTAAATATTTGCTCCAGATTTACCTTTGATCTTGTATCGATAGCCCGACAATGGAAAGTATTTAAGGTCATGTGGTTCCATATTCTGATGAAAATAACGTGTCATGTATCAGGCTCCGGGCTTTAGGGTCTTGAATTCGGATTCCGACTTTTATCAAAATCCGTTTTCTGTGAGCTCAGCTGATGTCGTCGTTTTAGCTGACTGTTTTTGTTTGATGCTGTCTTTGTTCCTTTCAGACTTTTCCAAGTTCAATTGGACCAGTTCCAAAAAGCAAACATGATATCGGTTTTTCATATATGAGAATCATGACCTTATAATAAATGATAATGGTATAGTTATTATAGTAAAATTTTAGCTATAGATTGCCTGCAAAAATGACAATTAATTTATCAAATTCAAAGCTTACTTTCCAATTCACAATTCAATTGTAGCTGTGTAGAGTAGATCAGTGCTTTACTGTATTGTGTATTCAGTTTCACTTGGTTAGTGATAGTCACACTCAGGAATGAGCTCATCTTGAGTCTTGACAAATGACAAAAGACTGAAGTCAGAAGGGACAACGGAGTGCAAGTTTCAGACTTTTCAGCCAGCAGGGTGCAACTGTCCAATGTCCATGATAAAGATTTGAAAAGTCTTCAAATCTCTTGGCTGCAAAGTTTTTTTTTCTCACTGAAAGAGAAATATTGGAGCTCACAAAATATATATTGAAATAATTTCATTCAAAAGTTCACACTTCACAACATTTGAAATATTTTTAAGTGCCTATTAAAATCACCATTTAGCTACCATTTTATGGTTATGATCTGGTAAAAGAATATGCAAATTAGAAAATACATCTTATGTATGGTACCTAGTCAAATCATTTTAATAAATGTTATGACATGCTAAATTGCTTTAGCCTTCTGGAGCAAGTAGCTAAACTCACATGTTTAAAAATATTTTTATTTGTTTTTAATTATAATATTAATAGTATCATTTTGGAAAATTTGTCTAAAGCCAGTTGCCACCTTTGTAAAAGACAAAAATGCCTATCCTTATGATTAATTTCCTTCCTTTTTGAAGTTTCTTCCTTTTTTGAAATAAAATTTGAAAAATACCTAACCCTTTTGCTTTTGATTGGGATTTTCTTACTTACCTATGAATAAAATGTCACAGTTCCAAAGTTACCAATTTTCAATGCATTTTGAATATCATGGCCCCATCATTCTGTTTTATTAATAATTAGATGATAGATAATTTATCTAGCAGGAATGAAGAATTGTTTATGCAGCTCCAATAAAATACTTAAAAAGACTTAAAAAACACGTTTTTCTTGTAGACTAAAAAGTAGAAAATAAATTATGGCTTGCCCCAAAAAACGTGTGTCGGGCAGATTTACGATTAAAGCGAAAAGCACATAACACACGAATTTTGAAAATTTGATGGTAAATGTACAGCCTGACCCACGTTTTTTGGGGCGAGCCATAATTTATTTTCTACTTTTTAGTTCACAAGAAAAATGTGGTATTTTAAAAAGTTTTTTTTAAGTATTTTATTTTCTCCTTATAGTCCGTTGCCACACATGAAAAACGTTGTTGCGAACCAATTTACTGGCCTTGACATACATATCGAATCGATGATACGCAGCATCCACTGTGCAGAGAGTGGATGAATATTGCAAAATCTTTGGCGACGCTTCAGTAGCAAAATTTACGCCTTCAGAAGATCTTGCCGACACATTTAGATTGAAATTCTTGCATTTAATATATTTGTCATTCTTCGGCCAACTATTTAAAAAAAGTAAGGTTTCTGATATGTTGGATGGATCAGGATGCAGTGAAGCTTGTCCGGAAATCAGTTGCAATGAGTTCCCGCAAAAAAAATGTAAACATCAAGCTTACAATTTCATAGTTGCGGTCACATTAGAGCGGTCAACTTCATTATCACATGTTCAGTTGACACTTGCTGTACAATCAGACTGTTTTCAGGGTAAAATTAGTTATTTGGGGTAACATGTGCATGCAACCTTGTAGATAAGTTCGTGGCTTGTAAATAGTTTTTAATTACTCAGCGTAAATGGCTTTTCATTAAAAATTACCCGGCGACGCATCTTAAAATTACCCGGCGACGCTTAGGACTTAAAAACCTATATATTGGGGATGCTGCATCCACCCTCTGTGCCCTGGCGCAGCATAAGCGCCTGCTCGTCAATAACGTCAGCGCCTGCACGTCATACTATATATATACTACCTTCAACCGGGGCTACTCGGGACAAGCGGGGCTACTCGGGACAGGCCTCCAACACGGCGTAAAACTGTTGTAGTAGCAAAACTAATTGGAATATTGCAAAACTAAAAATAGTGGCATAAACGTCAACATTTTTCCTATCTATGTAGTATAAAGGAAGTTGAAAAATACTACATTTACTTGCTTTGAAAAATTCCTGAAAAAAATGGTGAAAAACTATATTTTGTAAAGTTACAACTGCTAAGGTATGTAGCAAAAAAAATATTTGCCGTATTAAAAAATTTTAAAAGTTGCACCCAGGTGTCGGCTTCAAAACGTAATTGACAGAATTTGCCTATCTCATTCCTAAAAGAAATGGCAGCCATTTCCGCACAGCGGGGCTACTCGGGACACCCCCCCGGGGCTATTTGGGACACCCCAAAAACGCATTTACGGTAGAACCTCAGCAAAGGCTCCAATTACGAAAAAATTGATTAAAAACAAAGAATATTGATCACATTTTCCTTGCTCAGCAAAAAAATTATACTTATCAAAAAATTAGTGCATCATCGGTCATCAAAAAATTGTGCATAGCATGTCATGTATAGAATTGTGCACCAGGCATCATAGAATGAAAAGTAATTCACCTAAACTATGATTTATTTCTCCAAAAGATACGTTGGTTGTCACTGAAACATTCCTTTCTGTTTCAGGTATGTTTTTCACGATCTTTTTTACCATAGTAAATTGACTTAACCCAATTAAAATGATGTGAAATTACGAGCTGTCCTGTATGCTTACAGATACAAAAAAAATGCTATAAGGCTGCTGATATGAAGCTTGCAGTGGACAAGGTTGTTGTAAATGCTCAATGGCATGTCCATGGATACGGTAATATCGCATCAATAATATCATTAATATGATAATTACACATCAATAATACGGTAATTAATGTATATGACAACATCATATCAATAAAGGAAAAACAAGTAAAAATCACAGAAAATATCATTTATTCTACCTCTACATCATCTACAATGAAAGAGGAGGACTTCAGAGTACCATTAGTAATGGATGAGTACGCTCTGCAGGCTTCAAATGTTTTGAAATTAAGTTGTATTCCCATTGTCCCGAGTAGCCCCGACCGACGGGGCTACTCGGGACAATCTTTATCTTGCGTCTGGCACCTTACGAATAGCATATGGAATTTTTTTGACAATGCATTCAATAGCCCTCGCAAAGAGCTATAAAATGAGCCTAAATTTGTTTATGAAATGTTTCATCGAAAGAAGTTATTAACAGTTATTAACAAAAAAAAAAAAAAAACGATCAAATCTGTCCCAAGTAGCCCCAGTTGACGGTATTTATATATACTTTACTCAATTAAGCTAATTTAGGTCTCTAATTGCTAGTTTTTATGATTGTATCTGAAATCTGAAATTGTTAGGCAAAAGTAGCCTGCATGCCGAATTTCAGATCTCTAGAGCAATCAGAAGTGGGCTAATTTTCGTTGTCAATGTTAACAACAAACAAACAAACGCGAAGCTAAGCTAAGAAAAACGTGTTAAAAAATAGTGGGAAATCTATAGATGCCCAATTGGAAATTTAAGGTAAAGAAGAGGAGTACTCTAATTTACAATTCTCACAGAATTGCAAAGAACAGCCATTGCACAGATTTCATTAGAGATCTTGAACATTCTCACAGAATTGCTATGTTTTCACAATTAAACATTTACATGAATAACTTCTCAATTTTGTCTAAAAAAGATTACTCCTTTCATTGCCTTAATCCTAACTTCTACGGCATAGAAAAGAAACAAAAATTAATTTACCGTACTGCATTCATGCACCATCGTACCTCCTCCTAAAATGTCATTGCACACAACAGTGACAACACAGTTGCCACCTCCTATAATATGGAAATGGGAATATAAGTACTTGAATACTTAATGGGAAAATAAGTACTTTTAATCCATTGGAATAATTTCATTTAGTTATCCGTGCATGCCGTGATCTTTAAATCTATAGAGGATGTATAAACTCTTATTTAAATAGCGGCATAGTGCAAACCCTACCAAACTTTGTTCAACGAAGGACCGACATCCCGTAAGATGAATGACGTCGGGTTTGAAATGACATAGCATGCATCACCTTCAATGCTAAAGCATAGCAGCCAGTTACATCAATTAAAATCAGTTTCAGAATATTAGATCAAATCAGATGTATATCAATTTAAAGTCTATTATATATTCATTTAATCAATCAATATATCCATTATTAAATAAATTCATTGGTGTACATAAAAGTAACTCGGGCCTTCATCTTTATTTTAAATTCAGGTCGTGAAGCGGCATAGAACTCCTCTGACTCAAAACACCATCCAAGACAATAAATTGCACATTTCTAATTGTCGGACTAAGATTGTAAGGTCTGAAGGCTTGGCCCCAATAGATGAGTCAGTCCATTAATGGGCATTGGGCAGGGTGAGAGGTCCTGGGTCCCGGGTTGTTGGTGGAGAGTGAATCATGGTGAAACTGAAGCGAATAGGATACTACGGATGGGAGATGGGAATAGGAAGGAGACTGAACAACCACGAAGGCGCAGCAATCATCCATCCCCATACTTCATCGCTACATCACCAACATTCTTCTCAAAATCATCAACTGGCTACCCCCCGAATAAGGAAAAAAAAATCTGCACAACTGCTGTCAGAGCATTGTAATCACTGCCCTTGCCTTGGTACTTTTTCTTAGAATTTTCATTAGAAGGGCGGACAACAATCAGATGCTAACAATTTACAGTCATAAATTGTTATTTTATTTTACGTAAAGTGTAGGAAAATTTACTTCTACCTTTGCTCGTCATTTCCTACACAACCTTCAAATATCAAGATATTTGACAATACTGCCTTCTATTAGCATAAAAATAGCATTTTAATGCATAATTTCCTCATAAATATCCAATTAGAATATTAATTTGAATATTTTTTTCAGAAAATCGGCAAATATATTCACGTCTTTTCCAGCATTGATATGTTTCTTGAACTTAGTTCACAAGTATTTCTTAACCAGCTATGCTGTCGTACTGGATTACGCCAATCCTGATGCTTCCGTGTTTGCCAAGAAGTAAGTCTACAACTGATGCCACTGATTTTGCGCACATTTGAAAATAATTTTTTTTTTGGTGGCCATGTCAGTACAGTTTAGAATACCATGATTTGAGCTCTGAGTTGTGGGTTTGATCCCAGCTACCTGCTACAGGTCTGGTCAAATAGGAGAGGTAACGAAACGGTTAAGCACATCAAAACTGGAGTGTGCGGAGTGAGTTGCATGTTCGAAACAGCAACTAGCTGTAAATATTCCATGAAATTAAGAATTGGGGACAAGTCTAATGGTCTAATGAGCGCCGAAACCAATATACTATATAAGTATGTACTAAAATATAGTTTTGTTCAAATGATAGAAATACTAATGAGATAAGTGCAAACAATATTTATTGGCCGTCTGATTTTATAATTAATTGAAATTAATTTCAGTATTCAAATTGTCTGAAATATCTCTCATGGATAATGTAAACAGAAGCTCATGTTTTAATGTTTAAATGTACGTCCATACTGAGTTTTAGATAGATAAACTCCTCAGTGTAATTGTTGATTATAGCTATTCAAATACTCACTGCATTTTTTGCAAGGATTTATTATGTAAAATATGCACAAATGCAATTTTCATAAATATGGTAACACATTACAACTCGGACAATTTACCAACGCATGTAGACATAAGGTAGATATTGCATTCAATGGGTTGAGTGATGACAAAACTTTTAGCAATAAGTTATAAAAATTATTTTTATTGTAAAATAAGATCAAGTCAATAAGTGTTATGGTGGGCACTTCACAGGAAGCATCTCTGGTAAAGCAATGACAGTTACAAAACTCAAGAAAATAAAAAATGATGAATGAACCTATATTTCCTTTCATGTTCAGAAGAACTTGAATGTGCTACCAAAATGTAGGCAGAAAACAAAACAATTTGCTAGGCAGAAATAATGATTAAGTTTTTCTTAACCAAAGCCGCAGCTACATTGCTTATTGATAGGCCGCTTCAAATAAATGCCTTCACCTCCTGCTGCCATTTTAATAGAACGTATTATTTTAGCAAATTGAAGCAGTGATTTGGGTGTTTGAGACCTGCAATAAGCTGTAAATATTTCTGCAATGCTAAGAATTGGCAACAGGTCTAACAGCCTAATGAACGCTGACACCAATATACATCTTATAAGCGAATTTATATAGCTTTTATGTGTTTACATCTAGATGTTATAAATTCTACATTCGGTACATCCGTACAATGTTTGTTTGTCTTGTGCATATTTCTAATGCTAAAGTTATCTTTGTTTAGAGAATAGAGCCAAGGACCCATCCCTGCTTTGTAACGATCGTGACAGAAATGACCTGGAAAACTGCTTGCTGATAAACAAAGCTACTAGACGAAGCTATGCCTACCACCTTATGGACCAGGCAATAAATCCAGCAGCTATCTCAATCAATCGTCAGTTTTGGAAAGATTGGGTTCAAACATACAGAGTGTGTGCAGGGCTGAAATAAGATGAATCAGTCACTTATTCAATGTAAATCACAACTCTGCAATCCACATCAACACTTAGCACTAGCTAGTAGTGCTAAGAGCAGCAATTACCACACCTTGTGATCCCTTGTGAATCAATTTACAAAAAGTAAAAGAATCAGCAACAGGCCATGGGCCTATTTCTTCAGTGCCGACACTTTTCTATATAACATTTCCCCATGAACCCATCAGAAAGGACCAGCCAGATGCAAGGAACTAATCTGAATATTGCGATGAAAGTCTACAGCCCTAAAAAAAGTGATAAGCATTACCAACAAAAAATGAATTGTGCATGAATTTAAATTGAATTTTTCTAGCTGGTTTAACCTACTAATGGTGTAATTCTGTAATTCAGTCATTATTGCATTAATTGGTTGTGAATAATGATTGATTGCATAACGCCCCACACTCTGTAAATCACGAGTTTATCAATCAGTACAATATTTCTAAGTGACTAGCAGGATTATACAATTCATGATCACTCTAGACCAGTGGTTTCCAAACTTTTTCAGGCTGGCGCCCCCTTTGGCTCCCTAGTGAATTTTTAGCGCCCCCCACAGACATACGACTCTTTCTTGAAATTTAGTACACTGCAATTTTGAAAGATAAAGGTTAAACACAAATGTATATTTCACAAATAGAACCCCATTTAGTGAACCAATATGTTCTTCAGCTCTTTTAACTGTTTCAGCACTGGAAGCCTAAGACGCCGCGTGCGAATTTACGGCCGGACTCGTGGCCGGTCTCACGACCAATCTTCAAATTCAATTATCAAGCAATATCTCCCAAACTAATGAGCGCAGATCTATGAAAATTGGAACACGTATTCATCAAAATCTAACGGTGATGTTTAGCTTGTAATTTTTTTTTTTAATTTTACCTTCATTCGTGAGTTACGCGTATATTGCGAAACAGGCCGAAATTCGCAGTGATCAAATAATTTCTTCCAAACTATTGAACAGATTTGAACAAAATTTTGAATATACATGCATTCCTCTACCAAACGGTGATTTTTAAACTTATAAAAAAATTTTCTGTTTTATCTTTATTTTTGAGTTTTTTTTTTCATTTCACCATCATTCTTGATTTTACACTTCCTTATATTCGGCCCGTATCACCGGGTAATTTGTCACGTAAATTCGCGGCGATCAAGAAATTTCTTCTAAACTACAGAACAGATTTCAACGAAACTTTGTATATAAATACCTAACCTCTCAACGGTGATGTTAAGCTCATGACAATTTTTCTATTTTGCTTTCGTTCACGAGTTATACAGATATAGGGCGAACGACCGGCTTTTCTACCGGACGGTTTAACCAAGAGCCTTATACGTATGGCTGTTTAAATCACGAATGAATGTGAAATGAAAAAAAATCGCGAACGAAGGCACATTCGAAAAAAATTTCACAAGCTAAACATTACTGTTTGGTAGTTAGGACTGTAAATTCAAAATTTAGTTTGAATCTGTTCAGTAGTTTGGAAGAAATTACTTGATCACTGTGAATTTCGGCCCGTATTGCCATACAAGTATGGCAAAAACAAACAGATGTTAAAATTCAAACAATTTTCACGAGCAAAACATTATTGTTATGTTCAAATGAATATGTATACCAAGTTTCATTGAGTTAAGTTCATTAGTTTGAGAGATATTCCTTGATCATTGAATTTGGAAATTGGCCGTGAAACCGGCCGCGAATCCGGACGTTAATTTGTCCGAGACGTAAACCCAGGAGAGGTTAAAAAACAGATCTGGGTGAAAAAACCATCGTTGGGAGTCATGTGCTGCACGTGCTGTGTACAAATCGTCAAACAAAAGTTTGAACTTCTGACTTTGACTTCGGACTATCGCCCCCCGCCCACCCTCTTCTTCCTTATTGCCCCCCAAAAACTTTCCACCGCCCCTAGGGGGGCGATATCGCCCACTTTGGGAACCACTGCTCTAGACTATTTATGGAATTAGAAGTCATATTGTAGTTTTAGAATTGAATTTCATCAAAGTATATTCAATCATTCGAACCTGGATTAAATACATTGGACAATCCAGGTTTTTCATATAAATTTTACTAGGTACACACATAAATTATCATTTTTTCCTTGATGAAATGACACAATTAACAGCATTGGACATGAATTTTATGTACAGGGTGTTCTGAAGTAGTTACGCCGGTGTGGCCTACGCTAACGCAGTAATGCTCATGCACATTTGTCAACTTGAATACGTTCTAAAATTAATGGAAACATTAGTGGAAACACTTTAATTTGTTATCAATCACCCATAAAAGTGCTCCAAATGAGCGGAATTGGCTGTCATTTTCATAACAGTGTGCGAAGGAATGCAAAAGATAAAAAAATAAATATAAGGCTACACATTTGCTCACGTAGCAATACCACCTTGGAAGCGTGTACATGCAGGGTGCGATGATTCATTAAAGCAGCAGTAATACTAAGCAATATCTATGTATACTAATATTTTGTGCCCCATTGATTCAATCTAGACATATCTCTGGTACGTCATGGATGAAATGATTCATTATTAAACACAAAAAAAATTAATGTGGCATTTAATGATGTCCACCTAAGTGAATTTCTTGTCAAAAATAGATGCCTCGAGTATTAGCCATCTTGTTGAGAAATTCAACTACTACCAGTAGTTGAAAAGTTTGCAAGTAAGACTGTAGTTTGCATGAAAAGACACTAATAAAATGAGTGATATTATAATAGATTTATCGTCAATGCCACAGCCACATCAATCACCTTTAAGGGGACTGTCTACCCTAAAATTTCAAATTTTGGTGTTTTCCGGTTTTTGTGCTCATCTTAAAGCTTACTTTCTGACGCATCAATCGGTACCAGAATCATCCCTCTACGTCGAAAAATGGTTTTGTGACAGCTCCCTAAAGAGGGGTGGTTTTGAGGCCCCTTCAGTAAAGTCTATGGGATTAATTAGAAGGCTGGACACACTAAAAAGGAACGTCTGACGTAAAGCGGCTAATTATGGCATTACCCAATGCTTATACTCATTTTAAAGCATACTTTCTGACGCGTCGAACAGTATCAGAACCATCTCTCTACCTGCATTTTGACTTGCAATACGCGTCGCAGAATGGAGGGCGGTGGGGGGCAGCCTTCACTATTTGAATGGGAGATAATTCAAGAGAAGCTCTACAAATATCGCGTATAGCGGCCAACACACTCAGTGCTTATCAAGACAGTGAGGTGGGAGGTGTACTGCCAGTCGCTCTATGCCTCGCTGACTTGGTTTGAGGCTTAATTACGGTATCTAGGCTACGTTACGACTTTTACGTCCATTTACGTTGTTAGGGGCACTACTAACATTCAAGCTCCAAAGGTCCGGTAAGACCAATATAGTATTGGCTTTTATCTTGCGGAAAACTAGTTGAACCAACCTAACAGCAGGACAATGAAACACAATACCAATCCAGCTAAATGAACTCAAAACCAAGGAGACAGACGAGATATACATTGAGATGATATGCACATATGATGGTGAGGGGTTAGTGGAGTTAAGGGATGGTACATACACAGGATGAGAATGGATGAAACACAATAAATAAAGAAATTGCAAGAACCCTAAAACCCTAACCAACTCTAAACTATCGTGGTGATCAGTAAAACGTGATAAAGGGAACAGTGACAATAAAACTTAACACTAACATCTCACACACGTAGAACTCTTCAAGGCAGGCTATCTTCCGAGTTAGGGGATTCCAAGTTTCCATCTTGAACCTCTAGCGTCCGGGTTAAGCTTCAGGTTATGCGCACTCTTGAGACTGGGTCAACCAGATCCTAGTCCTACCCAGACTGGGCAACAGATCAATGGTTGCATGTGACTCCCGAGTAACACTGGAGTACACCTTATAAGCAATGAGCACTGAGGCACTGAATATCACTGGATAGCACTGAATTACACTTCTCAGCACTGGCTTGCACTGAGTTGCACTGGATCACTGAATAATACAGGTTGTACTGTGTAGTCCTGAGTATCACTGACTAGCACTGGGCGGCTGAATAGCACTGGGTAATACAAGGTGGCACTGGGTAATACTGGGTATCACTGGGCGGTACTGAGTAACAGTGGATAGCACGGAGTAGCACTGGAGTAACACTGGCATTAGGGTCACAGCCCTCCAATCAGTAACCTCGGAGCACTTGTCACACATCAATCCAGTAACCAGTAAAACATGCTAGGATAACCCAAACCTGCCACAATCCAGAGAACCCTCAGTGCATAGGCTACTTTAGTAATCAATGGTCAATACACATGATCTATAAATGTGATCTGTACCTGTACGTACACACATAGAAGGAATAAGTGTGATCTGGAACGAGAAGAGACACAAGGGATTAGGGAGAAATGCATGAGAGAAGGAATGGCAACACAAAATACATGGAGCAAAAAGCCATTCCCTCACAACGTCCCATGCGGTCGTTTTTTGAGCATGTTGTAAACCTCCTACTGCTCCCACAGAAAACCTATCTCCTCCTAAAGTTTTAAAGCTACAGCAATGAGACATCTACCATTCAATTTGTAAAGACCATACCTGTCGACCAACCCATCACTTTTTTGAATTTGTGCATGGTTTGTCATATATATGGGGGAGAAGGGGGGGGGGCGAGGAAAAATGGGAAAAACGCGCATAAAAAAAAACTATGGGGAAAATGAAAAAAGTGATGGTTGGTCGATAGGTATGGTCTTTACGAAGCGAATGATACGTGTCTCAATGTTGTAGGACAATATTTGTAGGAGGAGATAGATTTTCTAAAGTACCTATTTATGGCCGTTTTCTATGAATTTCACGTTTTCTAGCAATTTTTTAAAAAATCCATACAAGCAAAATGTTATTTTTTTACATTTTACGTATGTATGTGAAGTTTCATGATGATCGGATAATAACTGTAGAAGTTTTTCTGGAGGGTAGACGGTCTTCTTAAGCAGCTACAGCACCTAACTCTCTGCTCGTCAATATAAGCCATTTAATATTGGTCCCAACTACGATTTGTAGGGTTCGATTGCCACACAATAACTAAAATGCTTTTTCTATCATGCCACAAAATTTTGGCTTAGTTTTGTTTATAAAATAGATTGTTACTTACGAAGACCAGAGACAAAATGTGTTGTTGCCTGTAACGAAGTTAGTGGCATTGACAGTCAGAGGTGGGCAGTAGGGCGCTACATTTTCAGTAGCGGTAGCGGTGCTACATTTAAGGCAATGTACTGGTAGCGATAGTGCCCGCTACATATTTAAGTAGTGATACGATGTTTTGCCGCTACAACGCTACCACTACATTTATAGACAATGCCTTTAGATTTTACTTGATAGTACTAAATATTATTTAAAAACCAGGATGATGCATACATAAACAAATTACAGAATAAAACTTTACGAAAGATTTCGGTGTAATGTTGTCAACCTTAGCCTGTTACTATTGTCAACATGTTAGTTGTTACTTGTTAAGTTGTTACCAGTTACCACTTACAGGTATTTTTTCATGTTTCAGTTTGCTTACAGTTATTTTTACACCGTTATTTTTATGTTTCACCTTTCTTACATGGATGTCTATTTTAATCTACCAATCTCAAAAATAATCCCTATATATACTGCAATCCCTTGATTAGCACGGTTTTGAATACCGCGGTTTTGATTAACGCGGAAAAAATATTTGCGACCTACCCTTAATCTACGCGGTGCCAGTTTTGATTAGCGCGACTTTTTTTTCACAACGCATCATTTTCCCGCCTCTAGCCAGAGGTGTTACGTTCGTAACAAAAGTGTTACTTTTTGCTTATTAGATCTTATGTTGTTACTTTTGTTACGACTTTTGGAAAAATTTGCCAAATGTTGTTACTTTATGAATTTCAGCCAATAATTCTTTAAATAAGGCCCCGTTCTGTAGGCACTCGTGCTGACTACAGAGTCGGTTTAACCGCGCCTTGTCTCGCTCATAACTCGAATGATCGAGTTCGGCAACGTTCGCCGGTAAGTGCGCCATGCCGGTGCTCTAGCCCTTTAAGCCCTGGTGTGACGAATTCGTCACACAGAAAATAAAAGCTTCTACCGAGAGTAATTACATGTTTGGAGTCTAGCCGCGAGTGTGACGGTAGCGTCACATGTTGTGAACTCGTTCGAATGACGTTCGATGGAGTAGGCGCGCCGCTACTGCCAGTACAACACAAAAACTGCAAATGTTCTGAAAAGTAATTCAGATTGTTTTTTCACTTTCGAAATATAATTCAGTGCGTAAAGGGCTAGTTACTCGTTAGCCTTCAACTGGTCAAGATTGCTGCCATATCTACTGCTCACTTTTATCAAACTACATAATTTTCCTTTCCTTTGCTATTTTTGGGGATTCATTATAATTATTACCATATATTCTTAAGTTTGATTAGCGTGGTTTTGCTTAACACGGTAAAACTCGGGGATTTATTAACCGCGTTAATCAAGGGATTGCTGTATACAAATAAAAGACTGATTTTTTATATGTATATGTGGATAATTTTTTAGAGTGGTAGATTAAAGTACACATCCATGTAGGGAAGGTAAAACATAAAAATAACTGTAACTTTTATTTACTGTATCAAGCCCGTACTAGTTCGGTTAGGTTAATTGCAATAAAGTTGCATTGGTATGTTTTAAAAATGTTTTATTATCATTAAATGTTTGAGTAAATCCCAACAGCAAAACAACAAATATTTAGAGATTTCCAATAATTTTGGCCATTGTAGTGGCTAATGTAGTGGCGCTACATTTTACTGTAGCGGTAGTGCTCGCTACAATCTAGTGGGTGTAGCGGTAGCAGTAGCTTCTGCTACATTTAGAGCATGCAGTGGTAGCTGTAGCGCTGCTACATTTCAAGGTAGCGCTGCCCAGCTCTGTTGACAGTACAGTAGATTGATTGGGAAATCTCATTCAACGTTTTAAGAGATTGTATACAAGCAAACATATACATTTCTCGTAGTAAATGCAAGAAAATTGAGATATATTACACTGCGCAGAATACTGAAAAACTAAGAAATTTATAAGGAAGAAGACAGATTAGTCCTTGGTTTTTATGAAGCAATGTTTGAAAATTTTAATGAACTTTGGAAGACACCGACAGTCGACACATGACAACAGCATTGCCAGATGGTATATTTCTATGCCAAATTTCACAAATCTGGTATTTTCAGAAAGTGTCTGGTATGAATATCTTGGATCTGGTATATTGTTATATATGCCTAAATCTGGTATTTTTTGGCTTGCTGCAAATTTACTGCATTAAGTTCCACCTCAGAACTTTGAACTTCCTCCAGCATAGGTGTGGATTCTATAGATTACCTTCAGAGCGGCATGACTAGAGGTTTCCTGCCATATTTGGACCCGCATGTTTACCACATGCTGAAATAACCCCAATCTAATTGTTAACATTTAACAACAGTGTTTAGTACAATATAAGCACGAGAGTGATGATCCTTGATTGATTACTGATCAGTGATGATATGGCCTAGGATGAGAGAGGTTGTCGAACCGATTTCTGTGACGCAAGCTCCACCATTTTTGTTTGCCAGTTTTGAATTCTAGTGTGCCACTTGAATTCTGGGGTGCCATTCAATATATCACTGATCTTGAAAATCATCATCCATTCATAGAAGTTGCTTGCACCATCATTTGTCTACTTTGACCTGTCTCCAATGCATTTGTGGAGCGAATGTTTTCACAAGTCACCTACCGTAAAATGGGGTAACTTTGACCACTTTTTTTTCAAAATGATGCCATTTTTTTACTAGATAAGTTAAACTTAAATTGAAACATGCAAAATACAGGTCTATACTCTAGCTTTACTCACCATAAATTGCTGTCTCCTGCCTCTCATAGTTTTGATGTAATTTAAAAAAAGTGATGGTCTTTGTTGCCCCAGCTCTTGGGGTTTCTTTAACTGGGTGGTAAAATCAATTTTATTTTTTGGTAAAATAACTCCAAATAACTCCAGGTTGTGGTGCATTGTAGTAGAACTCTTCTAGTTACATATGCAAAAGACAAATTTTAGGAAAGTGTCATAGTTTGTAAATGGGGGCGCTGCCCCCAAATGGGCAAAATGTGACCATCTAATGGCAGCCGTGACAGGGTAACATTGACCAGTTTGGAAATTAAGTTAAAATTACCATATATAAGACTCTGTAGAGTCTGAAACATAAAGAAAAAAACATTATTAGGTGTATCAAACATAAAATATGTTATATAGGTACCTATGGTAATTTTAACTTAATTTCCAAGCCAGTCAATGTTACCCCGTCACATCTGCCATTAGGTGGTCCAAGTTACCCCATTGGGGGCGGCGCCCCCCATTTGCAAACTATGACACTTATCTAAAATTTGTCTTTTGCATATGTAACTAGAAGAGTTCTACTACAATGCATCAAAACCTGGAGTTATTTTAACAAAGAAATAAAAAAATTGGAGGGGGTACTCCGACAGGCTTCATATAATAGCTCTTTTTCGTGGGTCACATTTTTAATTTTTTAACCCATTAGATATGCAAACTTATTAAATCTTTCTATTGTGTTACATAGCCTCAGTATTAGGCCTTTGATGGCCATCAACAAAATTTTTCTATGTCAAATCGTTTTTGAGTTTTGGGGGCTTTTGTTGAAAAAACGAAAAGTGGTCAAAGTTACCCCACCGGTCAAAGTAACCCCATTTTACGGTAAATGAAAAACAAGCAACAAAATAAAATTTCAACTAAGGTACTCTAGTCCATTATTCGGACCAAAAGCTTTCTGCTCAGCCGCAACAAGTGATCAAACCCGAAATGTTAGATAAATGCAATATGCAAGCATGTATGAAAATAAGCAAAAAGAAGATGACCTTTTTCTGTGGCTTGCGCCTGTTGAGCAAAGGGGGAGAAGTGCGACACTGTGATAAAAAAGGAAAAAGTGACAATGTATTCAAACACAGGAAAAGAAAAGTATCTAAATGTTCCAAACAGAGGGAAAAATATAACGGGTTCAATTTGGCTAATTATCGTCAAGCTAGATAAATGCAAAGTACATAAGATAATTTTTTTTCTTTTTATAACCAACATTTCTGATGAATAATTTCATTAAATATGGAGGTAATAGTCTGTTCTTGAACAATAGAATTTTTGGTGTATTTCTGGTATTTTGAGCTAGTCAATATGGTATTCTTGCCAAGAAAAATTCTGGCAACACTGCGTAACAGCGCAGTAATGAGTAATGTTCCATGTCTTGAGTTGAGAGCCAGCCTCACCAAAGTTCCTGCTCCTATTTAAGGGGACCGGCTACCCTAAAATTTTCAAATTTGGCATTTTCCGGTTTTTGTGCTCATCTTAAAGCTTACTTTTTGACGCATCGAATGGTACCAGAATCATCTTTCCAGGTGAATTTTTACAAATGCAACGTACCGTCAAACAGGGGGCAGTAGTGAGCAGCCTTCAGTAATCCCTATGGAAGTATTTCGAAGGCGTGACTATAGGGGACTATAAATACGGCCTGCTGTTGCCAAAGCAGTTAGTGCTCATCATGACAGCAAGGTGAGAAGTGTGCAGCCAGTTGCTCTATGCCTTCCTGACTTGGTTTGAGGCTTACTTACGGTATGTTGGCTACATTACGACTCTTTTACATCATTTTTCGTGCTGCCCAGCAGTTTTTTGGGCATGGTGAAAACCTCCGATTGGTCTCACGGCAAACCTATCTTCTCCTACAGTTTTCAAGCTACAGCAATGAGACATATACCATTCGATTCGTAAAGACCATACCTATCGACTCTGTGATCACTTTTTTGAATTTCAGTCTGGTTTGTTTTTTATATGGGGGAGAAGGGGGGGGGAAATGAGAAAAATTGGAAAAACGTGCATAAAAAAACTAAGGAAAAAATGAGAAAAGTGATAGGTATGGTCTTTACGATATGGTCGATAGGTATGGATAGGTATGGTCGATAGGTATGGTCTTTACAAACCGAATGCCGAATGATACGTGTCTCAATGTTGTAGGATGATATTTGTAGGAGGAGATAGATTTTCTAATTTTTCAAAAATTTTCAAAATTTTTTCGAAAAATTCATAACTGCAAAATGTTATTGTTTTTACATTTTACATATGTATGTGAAGTTTCATGATGATCGGATAATAACTGTAGAAGTTTTTCCGGAGGGTAGCCGGTCCCCTTAATATAGAAAAATACATTATATCAAACATAAATTATTTAGTTGCAAAGAAATGAAAACCAGTTCAACTCACCATTGGTTACGGTGCTCGAACAATTCAGAGATGTGTTATATCATGAAGGCAAGCCCACAACAGTGTTAGAGTACACTGCACACCCACACATTAGCAAATCAAGATGTCAACTGCAAGGTTGCTGACTTGCTTAGTTGTCTCATTACTCTTGACTTGCTGTTGGTGAGCCGAAGGGCAGTATTCACACATCGCGTTCATGTCATATTTGCTTCTTGAGTAATACAACGGTTGAGTGGGTCAATGAACATGAACATTGCTCCTCCTGGTCCAGTAGCTTCTGTTCGATCGCGCATCTGGCTTCCATATTTTCTTCTTGGCTTTGAACTTTGTGTGGATTTTGCTTTGCTGATTGCACTGCGGAATTTGACTTGAATTCATTATCAATTTTGTGCATCCTGCGGAATTTGTGTAAATTTTTCGCAGTCTAAGCCCTCTGCAGAATTCATTAACAGGTGTACTAATCCATCTGAAGTCGCATTTTTTCCTCTTGGGTATAGATGTGGCTCAAATGGTACTTATATATTCCAAGCAGGTTTTGCCTATAACTTTTTTTTTTAATTGCAAGTAAATAAGTTTTTTTCTAACAATTTTTCAATTTTGCATGATATTCCAGAAGCCAGACTGGTAACTAAATAGAAAAAATGCAATAACAGACAAATTAAATGCCTGTATCTACTTTGCTATTTGCTGTTTTACTATAAAAATGACCCTTAATTGTGCAGGATGAAAAAATAACAAGTGAATTATATTTGATCTTGGGATGCACTATTGCAGTGATGAAATCCACATATAGTTTGGAGTGACAAGCAAAAAGCAAAACCATTAACTTGTAACAATGTATCACTAATAAAAATCTAGTTATGGCTTGGAGAGCAAATATTTTTCATTCTAGGTTGAATTTTTGACACTATGAATTTTAGATGAGTTGTCAAAAACAAGAAATGTCTCGTAAAAAATATGATATGAGCACCTACTAATCAAACTGAAAATTTCTAACTCATGCTAAAGACTTGTAGCTCCAAACTGCATACCGTTAGTGACAAATTTTTGATAACTTTGAACTTGCAATTGTAATTGCAAGTAATTGAAAAGTAATTGTAATTTGTTAATAATTTGATATAAGATAATTCATCCAGTAGAAATCTTGTAGCTCTGGCTCACAAAATGGCAGTCACCACAGCTGTCACACTTTTGGTGCCTGTCCCAATAGAAATGATCTATTTTATCACATAAACAAAACTGTAATTTTGTATCAAGATTAAAATAACTCCTTTGTTATTATGTGGCCATCAAATTATTGAAACTACAAATTACAGATCAGGATGCAGATTAGCATCAAATTCTATGTCTTCAAAAGAACATGCCAACATGTTTCTCTTTAAATATGCATATATCTCTTTACCGTACATATATTTTTGGCCATGAAATTTTTAAAGGTAAGGTAGTTTTTGCTATAAATCCTCAATAAAACCAGCTACATTAGGGGCAAAACACTGATATGGGCAACACAATTGCCCAATTCTGAATAGTAGATCATAGTTTTGAACAATGTTGAAAAATTCCAACTTGATCATCTGGCTCCAAATTCACAAATTTTTAATAAATTATTAAATCTTGTGGCTTGATCAAGCAATTTTAGTAAAAATTGGATAGGAGATAAATCATTTAGCAAGAATCTTGAGGCTTCAGGAATGGGAGGAAAGTAGATTTATTCTACTTATTCAAATCATTTCTTGGAAAGTAGATTTATTCTAGTTATTCTATCATTTCTTGCAAAGTAGATTTATTCTACTTATTCAATCATTTCTTGCCAAGTTGAGTTATTCCAAACATGTCAAGTATTATCAGGTTTTTATTGATGAGCCCCAAGTCCTGTTGATGCACATATCCTTGACAATATTTTATTAACATTCCCAAATTCCATCGTAAACTCTTGCAGCTTCAAAAAAGCAAGAAAACTCTTATCATCTATTACTGTAAAACATAAGTAAACTGCATCACTTGTGCACAAGTTTCCATTGTAAATTGTGCAACTCTATCTGTTTTCTTTCTGTTATTAATATCATTTCATTGCCTGCTTGTAGATATTGCCAAAAGTTGCTTCAATAGAAACTTAAATGAAATTTATATTCAATTGTCACTTAGAGCTTTTGAACTTCTTCTAAGAATTTATTGAGACTAGAATGCTATAACATCTTTAATATGGCTAGTTTATGTGAAGAAGAGGCCCGTCTGCTGAACGATTCAAAGTATCGCTCATATGTGGCAGTCACTGATAAAGTGCTGAAGGCATTTGAAAATACAAGTGAATGGGCTGACTTAATCTCTACTCTGGCAAAACTCAATAAAGTAAGTTAGATTAAGGTCTGATTTTTTGCACCGTGCATTCACTGGTAAGCACATTTATGGATTTGTTTCTCCAATAACTTTATTCTAAATCATTCCTTTTTCAATAATCTTAAATTTGGTTGATTAATTGCTTATTAATTAGGTACAGAATGTGAATGGTTATGGATGGGCAGCCTAGAATAATATCAATGGGAAGAAATTAGTCTAGTTGAATCTTTTGTCTAGTATTGGTTCCTTAACATGTTGAATTTCTGTGTTAGAAGGGCAGTTCAAAAAATTTGGTGCTGAGTGATATATACCTATATTTATTTCTCATATTCTTGTCAAGCTGTCAGTGTTGCTAAAACATGACCACCATGTCTTATGTTATACTTATACAAAAAAGTTATGGTTTTTGCAAGTCAATGTTCACATGCAGTTTTGCAATTTACTATTGTACATGAAAAACATGGATAACGGAGTGATATTACAGTTCAGTTTAGATTCTTGTCTAATGTACAAATTATTCTTTCATGACATTCTTTATTTAATTTTTTCTTTAAACTATGAAGTAGTAAATATTTTTCTTAGCAAGCAATATCAATTTCCATACAATATTCTACCAGTATCAGCTATGTGTATGTGCAGGTGCTAGTGTCACATAGCAAGTATCCTGTAGTACCGCGCCGAGTCATCATCAGCAAGCGGCTGGCTCAGTGCATGCATCCAGCTTTGCCCTCTGGAGTCCACCTCAAGGCCCTTGAGACTTATGACATCATCTTCAAGAACATTGGCACCAGGAGGCTGGGCCAGGAACTCTTCATCTATAGTGCAGGTTTACTAAAATGACAAACACTGATTAATTTATTTTGCGCATTCCTTGTTGTGTAATGAAGCTTAGAGCTATGAAGTCATAAAAATTTTGCCAACATTTTGGATAATTGAGCTATGAAAGTATTTTATTTCTGTATGAAGATGCTCTGGCACTAGGGATTTGTAAAATTATAATATTAGTTTGTATTCCTATATTATATATAATTTTGTCCTTGCAATGTTATGATGTTGAATTTTTTACATTTTACCTGCTCTGCAACTAAGTTAAATTTTTAATGGAGGTATCACTCATGTCATCTAATGCTATGCAGGACTGTTCCCACTGTTTGTATTTGCCGCCATGAGTGTGAGGTCAGCACTGCTCACCATCTATGAGACACACTTTGTGCCACTTGGCCAGCGGCTGCGACCTGGTCTCAATGGCTTCCTCTCCGGTGTCCTGCCGGGCCTTGAGGAAGGCTCAGATCACCTTGAAAGGTTTCTCTCATTTAGTGTCTGACTAATATTCCTTTTATTATAGCAATTAATGAGTCAATAGTTTCTGCAAGAATTAGGCTCTATATAGCATAGGGTAGTAGGTATAATAGGTATATGCACTAGCAAATATAATTTGGACATGTTAAAAGATTGGGTAGGCTGTTCTTCTTTGAATATTATATACGTTTATGCTCCAACCTTGTAGATAAGTATATATGGGCTTTAGTCGGTTTCATCTTGAAATGGTTTTATTTGCAGTACCTATGCTTCCTCCATGTTGCCCAAGCATGTGATGGTACTGAATGTTCTCATCATCTTAGAACTTTCACCACTCAGCAAGTCACTGGAAATGTGTAATGTTTGCAGAGATCCTTGATCTCTGAAAGCATTACCTTGATCATTAATTGAAATTTGCGTCACCACAGGACTAGTCGACTGCTGCAGCTCATTGCCGAGGGGGTTGGCCATGCTGAATTTTTCGGCAGCTTGTGGGAATGCATTGCAGGCAAGTCTTATTCTTATGATAGTGTCTGTCAGGACAGAATGATCGTCCTGGAGTTGGCTGGAATTACTGGAATTTTGCACCTCACTCATATCCTTAAAGGTAAAATTTGTTTATTATTAGAGAAAACTTCTGGCTTTTTGGTCAAGGTAAATTGTAAAGTCATTGGTGCAAAATATTTCATTGCTGGTGGCTTGAAAAGGAAATTTTCCCTTGACACCTGAATTTTGGTCGCTCTGTTGGCACTGCAATATAATCCTAGTTCTTACAGGAAATGGCAGCAGCCGTCTACCAGCTCTGAACCACATCGTCAGCTGCTACAATAAGAAACTATCAACAGAAGACCAGCTCCACATCCTTGGTACCAACCTTGACACGATGGTAAGCTGAATTGACACATGCAATTAAGTTGAAATTATAGGAATAGTGTTTCAAATGTTCACACATCAATCCAGTTTGCTAATTTACTTAGTTAGAAGATATACTACCTTAAAGTATATAATAATGGAAAATATACTTTATTTGACCTATCAGGTCAAAAAAATGATTTGACCTGATAGATCGACTGTAACTGATGATATATTACATCTCCTGAATTCCACCTTCTGCAATGCATGACTTACCATCTCTCAATAACTAAGAAGCCTTTACTTTGATCTCTGGGACCCAAGACTTCTTCTGAATTAGTTTTTAAACGCCATTATGCTTTTGTTTTTATTCCCATGTAAAGAACAACAGTAAGATTACATCCAAGAAATTCTTGTTAAACCTCAATCAAAGTGAATTTATCAAGGTAAATAAATTGAATTGCCGTGTGTCCCATTGATGCAAGTGAAATTTTTGTATGCTAGGTGTCAGGATTATGCAGCTGCCTGGTGAGTGGCACGGTGCTGGTGCAGAGAGCAGCGTTGGACCTGGCGCTCGTAGCTCTGCCCCTACACAACAGCCGCCTGCTGCTGCCCCACGACAGCGTGAGACTTGTGTCTGCCGCCCTCCTGGCGCTGCTACGACGCGACACATCCCTCAACAGGTCACTTCTGCGACTTGAAATTCTAAAATTGACATATAGCCCAATTTTACTGCTGTCCCTTGTCAATCTGGCGTAATAATAATGATTATAATGAGACGCCAGATTGACACTGGACACTGCGGTATGAAATGACTACTATATGATGGCTTGGTTGAAAATGCCTTAAAAAATGTGTTGAGTAAATGAAACATATTTTGAATGAAAGTTTTGTGCTTGAAAATTCACGAATTCATTAAGCCTATGCAATTAATTCCATAATTAATAAACCTAAATAGCTTATGGCGATGTCTAATGTTTACCGGGGAAGTTATTAAGATGTGTCATTCTTTAGCTCACTAACGTCTCAAAGAGTTTTATTGGCCTACTCTGCATAGTTATTTGCATCTCTTACAAGGTTGCTGGAGGATAGGAAGGATGAAGAGCCAATACAGTTCACATGAAAGGCCCCAAAACGGCTTTTAATTAAATATCCACTATTAAAATCGGTCGGTGTTCGTGCGTCCTGCAGGAGGCTGTTCTCATGGCTGCTGGGGGAGGAGCAGCAGCAGCACGACGGCGCAGCGCCGCGTCTGGAATTACCGAACGGCAGGACGTCGCACAACGACTCGTACTTCACCACCTTCTCCAAGCCCCTCCTCACAGAGGTGCCTCTCGCTAATAACTTATTTAAATAAATTTAACTCTTTTACCCCGGAATTTCTTCTCTTATCTAAATAAATCCAAATGCTCTGTACTGGTATTTCCTTGTCTCTGTAGTTGTTTATATTCTCTCAACTATGGTGAAGATACTGCGCGTAGTTGTATGAACGGGTACATCTTGCGTGTGTCTCAAGCATCCAGCTCTCGTGTCCGTATTAATGGGATACAAGTGTGAACGGTGGACATAGTCCACCATTATCCGTGTTCATTTTTAATCTCGTGTGCATACCGAGAGCCACATCTAGCGTAGCCGCCTTAGTAACATTGATGTTGGACCTTACTTCGGCGGTAGCGACGTGGTACAAGGTCAGGTCTGAGCGGCTGTGAGTCAGGTAGTCAGTCGTGTCCCCCCAGCCCTACAGAGAGGTTCTAGCCTTAAACTTCTACATTTATTAACCAATCTCCCTGAAATTTCACACACGTATGAAAATTAATTCACCTCGCTTCGTTGCTCCACTAGCGATCTTGTCCCCAACGCTAGTTCTTGTGGCTGTGCCTTAAGAATTTCGTCTAGCAGTGTGATGTCTCTCGTGCTTGTTGTACTATTTTATTCAACGTATTACTTTTAAAGTGTTCTTTACTGAAACAAAAGTCGAGTTTTATAAGTGTTAACGGATGTTTTAATCAACGGAATCCCAGTGCAATAAAGTGCAATTCAACTTTTTTGCAAAGTCAGCTTATTTTAACAAGATAGTTGCCGGCGTTTGGCCGTGAGGCTCGAAACATTCTGACAAGATTAAAGGTTGCGGCGAACGTCCGGTGACACATGAAAGTATTATCATGCTTTGTGTCCAGGGTATCCTGTGCTGCTTCAGGGAGAGCAAGGGGCGCGTGCCCCCCGACTTGCGACCGTACAAGCTCCTGGTATGTCTGCTGGACCGTCCGGAGCTGGGCCACGATCTGCTCGATAATGTCCTGCTGGATCTGCTCAGGTTTGCTTTTCAGTCTTCTTCATAATACAATACCTACCAATGTTTTGTTGTTGTGTAAAAAAATTCTGGCTATTTCTGAGTATTTCATAGTTCCGCAAATTATACAGTCTGTGCTGGATTTTTCGATGCGTGAATTGGCTATAAATGACGAATTCATCCACAAGCCTTTCCGTTCTCAGGTGTTTGTATCACTCGTGTGAAGCCCTGAAAAAATCCTCCACAAAACAGCGTGATTTTGACACGGGATTCAGCATGAACTGCGCTGGTAGTTGGTCAGGCAAAGTTCCGCCTTCAGGCGACTACGCTAATACCAGCAGTAATGACTGCAGCAAGGCCCTCAGCGAGCTGAACAAGAGTGCAGGGCTGGTGCTGGGGGCAGTACAGCCGTGGTATCCCTGGCAGCAGCTCCTGATTCACCTGCAGCAGTGTGATGGAGTCTCCACGCATGACCAACACAGCGATACGGCGTCACAGCTCGTCAAGTGCGTTGGTTGTGGTCGAACAACTTTCTCCGAGCTCTGCACTCTCATGGAGCACCTCATGCAAACTCTGCCGCTAGACACGCCCCAGCAAATGGAGGCCGCCAAGCTGATGAACGTTCTTTTTGTTGTCACTGAGTTTATGGCCAAAAGAATGGATGTCCTGTCAGCCAAGGAGATCAACACGGGAGTTACTTTCTGTCATGAGCTCTTGCAGAAGCTGATGACTAGCGTAGCTGTGTCGGGCCCAAGCAGCCCTCACATAGCGTCAGACAACACCTCTTTGTGCGACAGATCAGGAGCGTCCAGCCGACTTGGCTCAATTTCCACATTGGACAATGAACCGACTTCCTCAGTCTCGGGCGGTCTGGAAGAAAATATAAAAGCCTTGCGAGGTGCACCGAACGACGCAATGGATCTTCCCGCTCCTCGTTCACTCTTAAATTACGCTGCAGTATTCGAGCAATTTTTCACGGCCTACGTAACGAAAAGATTGCTTTCTCATGAATGCCCAATAAGCAAGTTTGAAGATGTGTTGTTGCACGAGCAAGATCGCTGCAGCTCCAGCGAGGTGAGGGAGCTGCTGCATGAGTGTCTGGCGTGCTCCCAAGAGACAAGCCAAAAAGAAGTTTCTCCTTCGTCGCAATTGTCCTCAAGACAGACAGGTTCCCATAGCAGTCGAGCTTCTAGCCTGGGCCAAGCCGTCCGCTTGACGGATAATCACTTGGAGGAGTTGCCAACTTTCGACTACGCTTGCGTGGTGCTCATAGACCTCTCCTCCATACCCATTTCTTCCGAAAAAGCACATCAATTGAGCCTCATGAATGGCTTGAAAGAAGTTACTCTGGGACTGGGCATTCCCCGAGGCAAGAGAATGTTCGACTCGCTCGCCGCCGACATGAACTCTGATGCTCCGAGTGAGTCAAGTGAAGTTGCTAACTGCAGTGACGGTGCTGTGCCTGCGTGGCTGGTGGCGTTGTTGGCATGTGGCTGCTGTGGCGACCAGTGCACTGCCCTGCAGCACTCCGCCCTCGCCACACTCTGCGAGCTGGTGATGGTGGCGGCGAGCGAGGTGTCGGTGTGGCGCGTACAATCGCAGCAGACGCAGAGTGCCATCAACATTGTGCCGCGGCTGTTGCCTGAGCACGTGCACGTGCTGCACCACAACACCGGCTTCTACCAACACGTTACACTTGCACTCTGGTCGCAGCTGCGGCAACCGCACAAACCTTCCCAAGTGCGCAGCGTCGAGTTGCTGCTAAGACTGCACTCCATCACCTCCCTAGCCGCCCAGTCTGCCTCTCTACGAAACAACAAGGTAATTGCGACCGACAAACTTTCCCTAAACACAGTAAGAATTTTTTTGCCAGTGAATTCCTGTCGCCAAATTCAAGTTTGAAGATTCAGCAGATAATCCCGCAGAATCAAGATTTACCTGATTTTCTTTCTCATAGTCAGAAGTTGGTACCATTTGCAATAACGAAAATTTCAGAAGCCAGTGCACTTAGCTTGTGAAGAGAAATTCTGATATGCTAGAGTCACGTTGGATCTAATTAATTACTCTAATTGTAATATAACCAAATTATGGCTAAAATATCGCTTCTTTGTCGCACAAAATTTCTCAGGAATAATATAGATGAAGATTTGCCTCTTTATCCGAAAATCGAAAATAATGAAGATTGTGCCGTTAAATTTTATGCTTCTTAGTTATATATAGTGCCAAGGATTACGCCGACTGTGTGTCATGAAATAACTCTGCGTACATCTCTGCAGCTCTCTGGTGCACCAGTAACACCACTTCTAACGCCGCAGGTGGCGGCCACGCGGCGCCCGTCGTCGCCGTCGCTTGTGGAGCGCGAGTTGTTGGCTGCTCTGAGTGCGTCATGCCGTGGCTCTGGGGGCGGTCAGGTGGACCAGGTTAGCGCTGCCGTGAGACCTGCCAAGGAAATGCACCAGCAGGAAGTACGTTCAGGTGTAGAGCTGCAGTATCAGCACGACGATGCCAGTGAGAGGTGGCTTACGCTCTGGCAACTGTCCCGACATTGCTCGTCTGTCTCCTCTGCTCGTGTGGCGCCCCACTCCTTCGATAGGTGGGCAGCAGCTGTGTGCTCGTGTACTATTCAATTCATCATGCTTCATATATTCGATCTTTAGGCCTAGCTCTATGATATTAGCTGTACTCTTCTCACGATATTGTTTAGCAGAGGTCCTATCATCAAAACTTACTAATGAATCATCCACGTAGCGGCAGATTTATCGTCTGTGATTGCTCAGTTTAGCTTGAAAGGACTTCACTGTTTGGTTGACTGAGTTACAAGCTCGGTAAATATTATTAATAGTATGGCCCTTGGACCGGTTCTCGGAGTCACTCTCGTATAACGACCAATGTCCTGATCTTTTGTTCGACATCAGGTTATTCACACACCGAAACCTGCGGCTCACTAAGCCGTTTTGTTTGATAGTCGCTGCTCGCCTGACTATTCTTATTTATTTTGTTTCAACTGTGACAACCATGTTTGTATATTCAAAAGACTTTAAACTCACGAGCCTATTATGTACCATGTAATGCTAACAGGCTCAATTGTTTGCCGGTTTATGCAGGTGTTTGTTTCTGTTGCTGGAATGGCTGCGTGCGCCC
The DNA here is from genome assembly GCF_000764305.2 of Hyalella azteca. Classification (NCBI taxonomy): domain Eukaryota; kingdom Metazoa; phylum Arthropoda; class Malacostraca; order Amphipoda; family Hyalellidae; genus Hyalella; species Hyalella azteca. The sequence continues at coordinate 181,709 of NW_025947115.1, read as the reverse complement.
GGCAGCCGGCAGCGCACGCTGGCCCAGCAGTGGCTGTGCGCAGGTCTCGGCTGCGGTGACGCGGCACGCATCCTCGACCCTGTGCTGTGCCTGCTGCTTCATCCGCACACCCGGCGCATCAGCGTACAGCATGTTACCGTCACGCCCCTCGGCAGCAACGCGCTGCTGCACACGGTGAGAACCCCAGTACAAATCTGACCCCGCTGTGCGCACTACGCTGCCAAGCAGGGTTGGTGATTTTTTTGATTTAAAAAAAAAAAAATCAAAAAAATAAAAAATCAATGATTTATTTTATTTTTTCATGATTTTTTTGATTTATTTGATTTTTTTTTTATTTTTTCAACTTTTTTGTCTTTTTGAAGTGTTATTTTTTATGTTGCAATTAGCCTACTAACAAGAACAGTATATGGATCATAATGGATGGCTAAGAAGGGCACTTATTGACTCCAATAATGGCCAACAGGCTAAGGTGGTGTTTTCCACTTAGGGATTTTTGGGTAAACAATTATTGATTAGTCTATTCATTAGCTTTGTAAAGTTTGTATGGAGTAAGGTAATGAGCTAAATATTGACCATTTAACTGGCTTCAATATACAAAAACACTTCAGGAATGCAGATCTTCTAAACATTGAAGGGTCACATAACAGATAGGTAGCTGATAGCACAGTGCACAGCACTATCAATAGATCTACTAGTTTTATGTCCCATAAATCTACCAGACTCTACCCTCTATACACACTGACTAGTAGTGACTGAGTGACTGACTGCACTGTTCCCATTTAATTCAGACCAATAAACCAATACTAAACATAAACTGAACGATAACCAAACAAACCTGAAGCGACTTGAAACGAGACTTAAGTTATGAGAAAATCTAACACTGTTTGAAATAAACATGTGCACAATTCAAATATTTTGTATACATTCACTGCATTTAATTATTTTATATATAGTCTTATAATTGTAATTGTTTTGTTTCTAGTATTAAATTCACATATTTAAAGATTGAAATTAAATATTTTAATTAGAATACTCGTATTAGGGTGGAAAATCTTCCTAATTCCTAAAAGGTCAATACAATCTCAACCTCTCAATATACAGGGTGGGGCAGAACCGATTGAGCAGTTTTGAGGTAAAATAAAAGAGTAATGAAGGTACATAAAGAAAAAAGTTCATTTTCCTAGCGGTTAGCATAACATACCATTTAGAATACTTATGTCTTGACAACAATATCTGGAAGATGGGGGCCGTCAGCTGCAACACACTGTTGGAGTCATTCTCAGAGGAGGGTGTAACCGTGACAGTGAATTCAGATCGCTATGCTGCAATGTTGCAAAATTTCTTGCAGCCCATGATGGAAAACATTGTTGAAAATGAAGCATTGGGAGATGTGTGGTTCCAGCAGGATGGGGCTACAGCTCACACAGCCCGAATGTCACTCAATGTTTTGAATCGCATGTTTCCCGTAGGTCTGGTGTCTCTGAGGGGTGATTTACAGTGGCCTGTGAGGTCACCTGATTTGAGCATTCGCGATTTCTTTCTTTGGGGACATCTAAAAGAAGGGGTGTTCAGAAGTCTCCCTCACACCCTACTACAGCTGAGGGAACGGATTACTGCAGCAGAGGTTATGGCCATACCTCGCCATATGTGTGAACGTGCTGTAGAAAACTTCCGAGCACGACTCCAACAGTGTGATGCAGCGAACAAACCCCATCTTCCTGATATTTTTTTCAAAACATAAGTATTTTAAATGGTATGTTATGGTAATCTTGAGGAAAATAAACTTTCTTCTTTATGTACCTCCATTACTCTTTTATTTTGCCTCAAAACTGTTCAATCAGTTCTGCCCCACCCTGTATAAGCTAGCTAACACATTTAAATTGTATATTGTAATCAATATATAACAAATAGTCAAATAGTTAAAGACTACTTATAGCCTTATGAGAATTAGCCAAGCTGCTAGCTACGTACAATGTATTGCACACTTGATGCCTCTGTACCAAAAACATTCAATTTATTGGAACCTAATACACACTAAAGGCAACAAGTTTATATACCAATTTGTCATTCATAGGACGTTTATACTAAACCATGAATAACAATACATCAATATAAATTAATGACTGCCACTCAATATATTTAAATATATGAAAAAATAAAAAAAATCGAAAAAATAAAAAAAATCATGATTTTTTTATAAAAAAATCAAGTGATTTAATCACATGATTTAAGCATTTTGATTTAATCATTGCCAACCCTGCTGCCAAGCTTGTACCACAGCTGTGTTCTGAATCTCTGGAGGCTCTATTTCGAATTCTGGCATGTAAAACTGACTTGGAGACGGCAATCAAGCGTGGCATTGGACGGAGCCCTCGAGAACTATAAGCGTGTTTTTTTATTGTCGGTGTATCGCTCGTTACGGCCATGTCTACGGCAGCAGCGCCACTGCGTGCGTTGATAACGTCTCAAAGTGTGTCACTCTTCGTTACCGGACCAGACTGAGCGTCAATGGAATCCCGCTCTCGGTTACAAATTAAACCTAAATGCACTCAATAATGTGACGTGTGTTCTTAGAATGGTAAAAATCTTCGTTATGATTTTTGTGTCTTCTAACTAAGATTATTCAGATATGTGTGTTGCATCAGTTCTTATTCTACGATAGATACAAATTGAGATCTCCTTTTCGCAGAGCTGTGAGCGCGGCGCGGACGCTAACAACGATAGCGCCTCAGAATCGCTGATCTACGCCATCAGTTCGGTGGGCGGTGACGTGATGTATCACGTCAGCAAGGACGTGCCAAACTCGTTCCAAAGCAAAAAATTCTTTTCTCCTTCAGCCAAGCAGATCCTCGCTCTGACCACTCTGATGAACGACAAGCTTATCACGGAGAACGTCCAGATGCCGGAGTACGAAGTTCCTTATATGGGCAGCAGCGATGACTGCCACATGTCGGTACTCGTGAACCCGTTCTCCCGTCACCCGTGGCTCGAGATGGAGGATATGGCAGACATGAACAAGGCCAGCTTGTCTAGTGCAGCCAGCGAGTCTCCAGCTACCGAGCTGCAGGATGCGGCGGAGACGTCAATGTGCCAGGATTTATCAAACGACGAAGAGCAAACATCACAGGGAGGTATAAGCTGTGAAGAAGGCACTCTAAGCGCTAGAGAAATCGCGGAAAGTGTCTTCAACGAAATATTGGAGCGTGTGTTTGTTGAGTGCTCTCTAGAGCCTATGCCATCCGATGAACCCGAAAGCTCGTCAATTGACAGCATGGAAGCAGAAGAAGCTGGTGCTGCTCCTGCTCTGGGCGGCGCCAACTGCAATTTAACCCCGTCGGACATGACTCTTCACCCTCTGCACTCGCACATGCTGCTCTACACTCAACTCGTGGACAGCGGCCAGTGCCTCTACGGATTAACGTTGCTCAAGAATATCTTGGAGAGCCAAGCCAAGCTAAGTTTGCTTTCGTTTGCCTCAACAGGCATCTCTGTGCAGCAGAGCCACTCGGAGCTGCTGGTGCTGATGGCGCGACACAAGCAGTGTGTCTTAGGCCAAGGATTTGACAGCGGCAACTCAAGTGAACTTCTGGGTCAGTATCGCTCAGTGATGTACCTGCAGGTGCTGATTACCGTCTGCCTTTACTACATCAGGTCCTACTACCCGCAACTGCCGCACTTAAGGCTCAACAATGAGCACCTCCAGGACAACAAGGAGGTTCAGGTTCTTGCTGTTGAAATTCTTGAGTTGGTTTTTTCGAATTTGATCCCGCTTGTTAATGAGTCTCCGCGAGGTCTGGCGCCTTACGTGCAGGACCTCCTGCACAAGTGTAAGGTTCAGAAGTGTGTGCTGTACTGTCTTCTTGCCACCGTGCATGCCATGCGCCTTCCTAGCAGTGTCATCAACAATAAGACCAGCCGTGCGCACGAGGCCAAAACCTTCACGCAGGAACTCCTCGACTACAACTACAAGAGCAACAACGAACTGTCCGCGTCTGCGCATGAAACTTATCTGCTCAATATCATGAACCTAACATTGTCCCTCATTAAGCTAGAGGACGTCTTGAAAGCCGCAAAGGTTGACCCCATGCCAAAAAAAGAAACTTCATCATCCAGGTCCCAATCATTTGCGCAATACCAGCCAGGCCAACCCATACCTACACAGGCGATGTTCTTAAGAGTTGTGTTTTCTGCGCTCGGACAGAAACACACGCGACACTTACACTCGGCTTGGCTGCGGCTGTTTACCTCTACGCTGCCCTACATGGGCAACGCGTTACCCAACAACGCTCTACGCACCTCCTCATTCTTGTGTATTTTGTTGGAAGAACTGCCGCAGTACTACAGTAATCCTGCCTCGTCTTCCATGCGCCCAATTCCTCCGGATTATACACTCACGTTGATCTCAGCCCTCACGACTATCGTTCATTTCTGTCTGCTGGACCAGACTACGCCCACGATGATAAGTGGCGCCCCGTATCTCGGATCTACGCACAAGCCTTCGAATTTCGGGTCATCAAGCAGTTCTACGAGTGCCACTAACGCCCCTGCGAGCTCGCACAGCACGGGCAACATGCTCTTCAATATCCTGAACGTATTTTCTCCCGTGGCTGACGCCCTTGAAGATTCCTTAGACGCTGCTGAGGCCGACCCTCTGAACGCAGCGCGTAAGACGCTATTGTGCCACCTGCCGCGGCTGGTCGCGACGTTGCTGCCGCTGTGGTCGGCCACCACCAGCGAAGTACAGGGCAGCGCACATTGCGATATCGTGAAGCAATACTATGAGATGGAGCTCCAGTGCATTGCTGGGTCCAGAAGCACCGTCATGCAGCACATCATCAACTTCCTATCTCCCATATGTCACCACCACGCCGCTGACTTTCTCGCTGCTGTCAGCATCGTTTGGCAGGTAGTAAGAATACTTGGTTATTGTTGTGCCTTCTAGGCAGTTTTTGCGAGTCTATTTTATAGATAGATAGTTCAAAAAGCCCTGTTTCTGAGCTATGCAGACATCCTTGTCCTTATCTTTTAGCTCTGAGATGCGGTCGCTCACGTAATGTTTGATCAGCGACGGCGAACCGATATTAATCTGGTCTTGTATTTTATCTGTAACCCATTGATAACATTATGCATGCCATTTAATTGTAAGAATTTTTTCAGAGTTTGTCGGATAGCGAGGCTCATGGAGCTCTGGCAGGACGGAAACAATCAGCAGGGGAGGCCACTGAGGCGACTTCGCTGGCTAAAGCTGCGAGCTGCCAGTCTCTGATGCAGACGCCGTCCGATGCCGACGAAGGGCTTCCTCGTCCTCGCTCTTCCACTGCCCCCAAGAAACGCAACAAAATCAAGAACCTCTCATCGAGCAACAGCCTCCAAGATGTCCACAAATTCGGGTTATTTCTGGATGACGGAGGCGTACAGCGGCGAGGAAGCCACCCCACGGAGCTGGACTTTGTCGTGGAGACTGCCACGAAAGCCATAGACATGCCTCACGAAGTCATGCGAAGGCATGTCTATGACGACGAAGGTGATGACGAAGAAGTTGGTGATGCGCTGAGCGTGTCGCTTGTGGATCAGCTGTTGGCGGTGCACCAGGACCGACGGGCGCTGATGCAGATGGTGAGCGCCGTGCGTGTGCTGCCCCTGCACCTCTTCCTGGACACCGTGAAGCAGGTCCTGCGGCAACCCCCCGCTCTGCAGGGGTCCTCCCAGGTGTGTGGGCTCGGCTTTAATTACTTGTGATAAGGCAACTTGAATATCATAGTGTGTGTGCTTATGGTACTTAGATGTCATAGTACTCTGCATTTCTTTCATTACTCGTGATTTCGCTACTTATATATCATGGGGTGTGTGCTCGTGTTTCTTCAAAGTCATGTGATATGCTCATGCTTTTAGGTTTCATTTTATGTCTTCTTGAATTTATAAATTCAAGTTCACTTGAAATTTTGAAACTATTCCGAGACCTGACTTAGCGTGGGAGCAAGTAATATTAGTGACGAAAGTATTCATAATTTGCACACAGAGTGTGGAGGTGGCAGTGCTCGAGGTGCTGCACTGCTTCGCCTGCTGCAGCAGCCCGGAGCAGCTGGGCGCCTCGTGGAAGCCTTTAATTTCGCTCCTGAAGGAGGCGGTGCTGGCGTTGCCACCGGAGGCTCTGCTGCTCCTGCTGCCCATACTGAACAACTTCGTGCAAAGGGCGCCACCCATCACTGAGAAGCGCTTGTTGAAAGAGCTTCAGGTAACGTAGGTGGCGATATCGGTTACTTTGTTTTATTCAGTCTTGATTTAAGGAGAGTGGTGTCATTTCCAACTGCTCGGCTTGTGGTCGTATGAGCCTCTTAATCAACGGTCAAACAACGCCGACAGACGACACTTATGATGAGAATTAAATATCTTCCTGGTTAATTTATTCGACTGGCATCTTAATGAAAGCATTCCTCTTTTAAAAACACCTTATAACGGTCATTCTTGGTGTGGTACCAGCGTCAAAACTACCATGCTGCCATGCTCAAGTTCTATCTAGAGCTACATGACCTATACACATCCTACTAATGAACACTGCGAGACGGCAATAATTTTTAAATATTTGCAATGTAAAATGTGTCCTAATGATGCATAAGTATTAATGTACTAATGTACAATAATATGCAGGACGTATCCGTGCGTCTGGTGGAGAGCGTGAGCAACATCGCGGGGTCGTGTCTCGAGGCGACCGCCTGGCTGCGCCGCAGCCTCACCGTCAAGGCGAGGCGGGACGAGACACAAGGTGAGGGGTGAGGAGGCGTGAGGCGGAGGGCTGGGGGATAAGGGTGAAACATAAGGTAGGGGAGGGCTGGGGGCGGAGGGGTGAGACATAAGGTAGGGGGCTGCTAATGCTTGGGGTTCAGGGAGAGCTTGGGGACGGAGGGGTGAGACATAAGGTCTGCTTGGGCTCAGCTTACAAAGCTATGGGAACTTATTTTTATTCACCGTGAATTAATCATCAACAGAAGGCTTTTATATTCTGCACTTTTACAAACCTAACTTTTTTATTCGGAAAAACTTTGTGTTGGCGAAAGTCGTGATGTAATGTTAATTTGTGCACAGCGTGGCGTGTAAGCGTGCGGGCGCTGGAGCTGCTGGCGTCAGAGGTGGCCGCTCTACTGGACGTCCTCTACACCAGTGACGAGAAGGATAAGGTCCTGCCCTTCCTTACCCAGCTCATGGGGCACGTCACCCCCTACCTCCGTGACCACACGTAAGCACCTCACCCCTTCCTCCGTGACCACACGTAAGCACCTCACCCCTACCTCCGTGACCACACGTAAGCACAGCACCTCACCCCTACCTCCGTGACCACATGTAAGCACCTCACCCCTACCTCCGTGACCACACGTAAGCACGTCACCCCCTACCTCCGTGATCACATGTAAGCACCTCACCCCTACCTCCGTGATCACACGTAAGCACGTCACCACCTACCTCCGTGACCACACGTAAGCACCTCACCCCTACCTCCGTGACCACACGTAAGCACCTCACCCCTACCTCCATGACCACATGTAGGCACCTCACCCCTACCTCCGTGACCACACGTAAACACCTCACCCCTACCTCCGTGACCACACGTAAGCACGTCACCCCCTACCTCCGTGATCACACGTAAGCACGTCACCCCCTACCTTCGTGACCACACGTAAGCACTTCACGTCACCCGACACGAGGATGTAGACTATTCACAGTCTCATTTATCTAAGTGTACAAAGTCTCGCCTCTTCTGCGTGGTTTTCGTTGTGACGCGCCTGAAGTTTCTCGTTGTGTGTTAAACTTTAAATAATTTCATTCGACTTTACCCTAGTCAAGTGCAGTCGATGAGCACAATTCGTCTTTTCAGAAAGTACAACTAATCTGACTGTAAAGATAGTAACTTATCTTAATTTCACTAATTGCCTTGAGTTGCCGCAACAAAGCTAGCTGCTGGAAGCTTCCCTTAGTCAGTGGATCTTTACGTCGCTGAAAAATGTGCAAACTTACGCTTCATCTTCTCGATTGATATTCCCGATGTCTGCAACTAGGAAGATTGGTAAAACTAATTTTACCTGCGCGGAGTTGAAGCGCAATATTTTGGCCGCCTTATTCTCTCTTGCTCGCCTTTGCAGGGCAAACAACGCGCGACCATTCCTGGCGTGCTCGCGTCTGGTGGCGTCTCTGTCAGGTCATCAGTACACGCTGAAGGCGTGGCGCAAGGATGTGCTCGAGCTGCTGCTCGACGTCAACGCCTTCAGGATGTCGCGTGCCGCCCTCTCCTCTTGGAAGACCATCGTTGACAACCTCTTCACCCACGATAAGACCATCTTCAAGGAACTCATTGGTAAGACCATCGCGGATAACCTCTTCTCCTACGATATGGCTATCTCCAAGAAAACTTCTTATGTGCCTGAACGATGAAAAAAAACTTGCATATGAAACTTCACTGCACTCTGCTCACCAGTGTTCTGTGTATGAGCAGTGCGCGTGACGCCGTCGCAGGGCGGCAGCCTGCACCTCTTCACCAGTAGGGAGGCGGAGTACGCGAGCCGCGCTGTCCTTCTCAAGCGCCTCGCCTTCACCATCTTCTGCTCAGAGCCTGACCAGTACAGCAAGTTCTTCCCTGACATTCAAGGTAGACACTCCTCTCACAATAACTCAATCAATATCACGCTCAATATGTCAAAGCCATTGTAGTTTGGAAAATATTCAAACCGAATTTGAGGTGCAGTCACTATATTCTTTACATCTTATATCTTTACAGTCATTCAAATCTTTAAGGAAATGGACTAACCTTCATGCATCCAAGCACTGGATTTTTGTACGAATGCTTTTCCATTCTGTAAAATTGGCTTCTTGTTATTAGCATTTTTATTGTTTTAAGGGCGAGTGATGTGTTACTGTTCCTGATGTGTCACGATGTGTTTACCGTGAGATGGAGGCGCGTTAACATCATATGCATTGCATATAACCCATTCAGAGGCGGGTATTGAAAGCTAAGTTTTCAACAGAGCATTTTTTTCAACAGAACGTGTGACTGAAGTGTCGCGGCTGGGGGAGATGGTGCCAGTGTTGGTGGGGGCGGTGCTGGGGCTGGTGGGTGTGCTGGTGGTCAGGATGGCCCCCAGGGCGATGGTGTCGCTCTGGCCTGTCATCATCACGGAAATGGTGCAGGTGTTCCAGGTGATGGAGCAACAGCTCCAGCTCAACAACCACACCAATTCTGCGTGAGTTGCATTACCGTCTCCTGAACAGTCATAACCATGCACCACCATAAACAACCGAAAAAAGCATAACCAAACACTACCGCAGCAACCATAACCAATCAGCCCTATAAGTATAACCAACGTGCATGAACACCATAAGGACATCACTGAACCTCACATAAACGCGTCAGGGCGCTGCCATAACAAAAATGATTGAACATTACTACAAACAGCTACATCATCACAGCTGTCGCACCGGGGTTGTAATCGAACAAAAGAACCTCCTGCGTAAATGCGCTAGTTTTCTCATTTTACTATTCTTTTTTACATTAGCGGCTTAACATGTGCCGCGACGAATTACAGAAATTGAATCTCGATTCACAAATGGAAGAAACGAAATCGTAGTCTGGCCATTGTCTTTTAACGCTAGCCTAAAATAATAATCGGTCTAGTTTGGTTTCTACCCTGTGCTAGATTTGAAGCTGTATTGACCGGAACACGTAATGAAATGTTTTCGATGTAAACTTGGCGATTCAAAACAGAAATTTACGAAGATCAATTAACACCAAAGGATCGTAAAATGCCTTTTTGTGAACAGGCAACAAGGGAAGCGGTTGCCAGCTATGGACGGACGCTGTAACAACCTACACCAGCCGGCGTGGCTGTCCCTCTACCTGGCCGCCTGCAAGCTACTGGACCTCCTGCTTGCTCTTCCTGTCTCCCTCCTGCCTCAGTTCCAAATGTACAATCATCGTATTATCCAATAAAATATCTGTTTAAAATAACTATTATTGTTATTGTTACAATACGGTCGTTAAAGTACTTTAAAGACACTTTTTGTGACAGTCACTAAAAAACAACAAAGGCCATAAACATTGTTGTTGTCATTGTTCCGTAAAACCCAAGTCCTGCGAATTTTTCAATCAATAATTAGGCATATTACATTGTTGAATTTCTTTTTCAAGCCGCTAAAATGGTGCATTGTACAATTTAAATTAGCAAAAAGTAGGTATGAAATGAAATAATGAATATGATGCAAGAAATAATGAATTTGTAAAACTGAATAGTTTGAAACCTAAGGTCTCTTGTGCTGATGCATTCGATTCGATTTGCTTGCTGTTGGAAAACCGTTGCTTCTTCTTCTCATATTTTAAAATTTTTACGAACAGAAACGTATAATGCACACAATTAGTTTACAATTGTGAGATTGTTTTGTATATAATTACTCACGTTGTTCCTTCCGCCAGTTGAGATTTGTAACGAGCACAGTACCTGTACAAGAATAATGAAGATTGTTCCTGTACCACCGTTGAGTTATTAACAAAATAAGATGATTCTATGTTCAAGTCCAATTTAAGATTGGCCTCCTCCATTGAAGATTGTCCCGCCCGTGCTGCAACTCTAGGATAGCGCATAAAGCTTGTCATTTTTTGGGCAGATGCCTGTCCATCTCTAGACTGTGATTGGTTGTGATGTCATCCTCTCCAGACTGTGATTGGTTGTGATGTCATCCTCTCCAGACAGTGATTGATTGTGATGTCATCCTCTCCAGACTGTGATTGGTTGGTGGGATTGTGATGCCATCCTCTCCAGACAGTGATTGGTTGTGATGTCATCCTCTCCAGGCAGTGATTGGTTGTGATGTCATCCTCTCCAGACAGTGATTGGTTGTGAAGTCATCCTCTCCAGACTGTGATTGGTTGTGATATCATTCTCTCCAGACTGTGATTGGTTGGTGGGATTGTGATGCCATCCTCTCCAGACTGTGATTGGTTGTGGGATTGTGATGCCATCCTCTCCAGACTGTGATTGAACATGTCCAATATGCCATGTTTACTGGTCATTTTAATACCCTTCTTAAATTCCAGTCTGGTGCTGCCCTCTAAATAAGATTCTTCCGCCTGCATTCAAGCTTGCGCAGGCCCTACTTTACAGATTTATCTAATAGTTATCTGATTGTTTAAAATTCTTATCACCCGCCAGGTATCGCTGGGCATTCGTGGGCACGAGCGAGGGCAGCGCAGGTAGCTGCGGTGACGTGGCCGTAACCGCCGCCCCGGCGCCGCTCGACGGCCCCAACGCCGGCGCTGACTTCGTGCCTCACGTACGCCGCATCGCCCGCCTCATGGCGCTCAGAGTAAGAGCCTCATAACTTTTTTTTTAGCAAGAGCCTCATAACTCTTTTTTTAGCGAGAGCCTCATAACTCTGTTTGAGCTAGAGCCTCATAACTCTTTTTGAGCAAGAGCCTCGTAACTCTTTTTGAGCAAGAGCCTCATAACTCTTTTTGAGCGAGAGCCTCATAACTCTGTTTGAGCTAGAGCTTCATAACTCTCATTGAACAAGAGCCTCATAACTCTCTTTGAGCAAGAGCCTCATAACTCTTTTTGAGCAAGAGCCTCGTAACTCTTTTTGGTAAGAGCCTTACAACACCGTAAGCTCGAGTTACGTGACAACGCTCATATAAATAAGTCCGGCCTATCATCATATGTTATCCTATCGCCATATTGTCATATCATCATATCGCCTGCCTGATGTTGTGCTACGGTTGCAGCGCCAGAGCGAGGCGGGCAGTGAGCAGCGCAGCGCCCCAGTGAGCCTGGACGTGCGGTCGGGCCACCTCCTGCTGGGGAGCGTCGCGTCCATAGCCTCCTTGCAAGACCTCGAGCCTTTCTTCCAGCGCCTCGCCAACAGCGCCTGCGAGCTGCACTGCTTTTCTACCCAGTTGGTTAACCGAATCTTGACGAATATTAATTTGGTGGAAGAGTTGTTACTCATGCATGCAGATTAATAATAAGTGTAATATCCGCCAGGATGGAATTCTTGGTAATGTTAGTTCATGTATTCGAGATTTAACCAGCCTGGTAACTTGTTCAGTATAGAAATATCACATGAATAGTATAAGGTGAAGTATAGTTATAGCGTTCTTGTTCCAAGCTGATGAGTATATCTGTTAATCTATTACCCATCCTGGATTCCACCATGACTGTACATGTACTGTTGCCATGATGCATCCTGTTTGCGTCAAAACCTCTTAATGATTTAATAATTTTGACTCGTAATTCTGAGTTGTTCCCAACAACCTGTTGTGTCCAGCAGCTTCTTGTTCCTAACAACCTGTTGTCCGGCAGCTTCTTGTTCCTAACAACCTATTGTGTCCAACAGCTTCTTGTTCCTAACAACCTGTTGTGTCCAGCAGCTTCTTGTTCCTAACACCCTGTTGTGTCCACCAGCTCATCGTATGGCGCGACTCAGACTCAGGGTCTGGATCACATCGAGCGCCAACTCGAGGCGAGCTTTGTCGAGCCTTTGTTGGAAAATTTATGAACCGCGGCTGACGCTCCCGACACTCGCCTGGCTGTGACACGTGCACTCATTACCCTCTGAGTCACCTCTTGTAACTGTTGTGTTATTCTTCCCTGTTTGAGTGGAACATTCATCTTGTGACCTCTCGACACTCGCCTGACTATCATCCGTGCTCGTGTACTTCATGTGTCGCCATCTGTATTTCGGTGTTTTTTTTAACTTTGAGTGAAGCATTGGTTTTTTAACTCGATTGTTAGCAGTGATCTGCTGCTGACGCCGCGAGTCTAACACTGAAATTTTTCCCCATCATAACATTCCCGCTAATTTAATGTGGACAGCGTTTAAAATTGATGCTGTTGTTCTTAGCTCCCATCTTCCTTAGCAAACGTGATTAGTTAGAAAGTTGTAATGGCAATTTCTTCTTAATCAATTAGTTGATTTGCCTTACCCTGAATTTGCGTCCATGGTTTATGGGTTCATGTCCACTTGCTCATGGAACGGAAAATCACAGCCTAAATGATCTCACCTTTCTGCTGCTATATCTGTACCTATGGACGTTTCCTGCAGAATATTTCACACTTATATTTTGAATCTATATCTAAATTCATTGGTTCTAGTCATGAATGAGATTTCTACGCATATAGTTAGGCATAGTTGTGTTTTTCAATTCACGGCAAAAAAATTGAATATACTGCTTTGTCGCACGTTAATAACTCTAACTGTGAGTTTATTAGTTTAGCCCCTGCGCACGGTTATCATCCAAAGTTAAAACTGGAGACATTTTTTGTTGTCCCTACACATCATGGTTTTATTTTTAGCCCGTCTACGTTTTGTAAGTTATCACAGATGTTCACTGGATTCTATTACTTTTATTTCTTTGAAATATGAAAACTTGAGCAATGGTAATGAATGTGAAGTGTCTTAGTTGAGACTTGATACATTTGCATTTATTGTTACCTAAACTTTAAATTGATTATCGAGCTCTTTGCCTCGTCAGTATCACTACACCGCATGAAAAGCGGGACAATTGAGATCTGTTTTATTTGTATTGATGCTTCAACGGCGATGAATGAGTTTACTGTCTTCATTTGGGTTGCTGTTAAGTGTGTGTGTGACTGGAAACTAGGGCGACGTGTATTGCTCTGCTGCTGTGATATCGGGGCACTTTTAGAAGACAGTTCTAGAGTTATTTTATAATCGCGGAAGTTGTGTTTTTGGCTTTGTATGCAGAATCTATTGTTGTGGGAGTGTTCATATTGTTTCGTTTTCTGTATATACCTCATTTATTCGCTAAGATCGCCCTTCCTGTTCTTTCAGCTTTGCAGCTAGTGGCCAGGCTCATTCTTGTTTTCAATGCATCTTGATACTGAAAGCCAAAGACTATTTCTGTGTACTTTGTCTGGAGTTCATGGCGTCGAACTAAAGTTCTAAAAGTAAACTAAATACTTTATAATTCCATGATCGTTTGAAAACGTGCATTTTGGGGTAACTCCTGTGTAAAAAATTTGAGCTTTTGACGACTAAATACAAAGTTCAATTTTGTAATTAACATGGGGAAAATCTACATTCCTGCACCACCAATCACTCCGGATACCATTCTTTTTCTCTTTGTTCTTGCAGGTGACTGCTTACTTGCGTCCCTGAAAACATCGCATTATGTTTGTATAATTTATGTACTCTAGATTCTACTAGAGCTCTATGTGCCCATGCATGTGCAGAAGCTTTTTAAGGCTTTAAGTATTGAACCATGTTGCCACGCAGTCGTTTTTATGAGAGTCACCGGCGATTTTTAATCAATCAGCTTGTGTATCATGGGAGTTTGAGAGCATAGTTGCCAGATTGTTGAGAGATTTTCGCCACGAGCGACAACCCGAGTACGTAGCGGTCCGATGCAAGATGGGCTTTATTTTCACTTTCGTGGTCAGGTGATGTATTTTCATGGTGCCCATAATGTCTCTAGTTAGCTGAATTCATTGAGCTGTCAGCTATGTCGAGTTGTAACATTGGCTACTCTTCCACAGCTATAATACTGAAATATTAACGCGATTTTACGTAGCTTAAGTTCTATCGATCAAATATCGTGTTGGCGTATTTTATCTAAAAATGGGTTCATTAAATAGAACACTTGAGCCGAATAATAATCACAACGTTTCAACGATGATCTGATGCGTGGATTGTACGACGCTTACTTGGGTAGATGACTAGAGACGTCATGACGAACGCTTCATGACTTCTAAATTATTGTCATTCCGATGAAGTATTTAAACCAAATGTGTAGTTGTAAAAATAAGCTTCTCTAGCCTTCGGTTTTGATCCGTATTTGGTGTTGTTTAAGCCACTATATAATATCGCCATCGGTTATCGGTACAAAGTCCTGTCATCACTTATACTAAACCGTTAGGCAAGGTTAATAAAAATAGCGCAGTTCTAAATCGGGACTATAATTTCCTGATGCCTCCATCCCTGGTTCGTGCTTAAATAATTGCGTGGAATTGTATTTTATGATTACTGAACATACTTTGTATTTTGAGCATATATATCAAAACGGGAAGCTCTGCTGTTAGTTTTATTCAACTGAACCCTCATTACTCGAGCCAAATAAATGAATGATCGCGGCGGTAAAAAAAAGCCTCTATTAAGCCTTAAGTCGTGAGTACTAGGATCGCCAAACTAGTTTACAACTTGCCACAACCACTGCTTGAAATTTTTATTCATAATTGTAGAATGTTAGCAGAATGTTAGCACCTATGTACCGATATTTATTATACTTGAACAAAAAAGCACGATGTGTTATTAATATTAGTGACATTTGGTTTTCCAAAAATTGAAAATTAGTATATTTATGCTGATAGTGTTGAGCATTATTAAATGTTACATACGCTATTAATATACAGTACAACATTTATATTAATTTCGCAAAATTTTACTATAAATTCAATATTTTATGCAGTTCTTGTAGCTTAAGGTCACAATTCAAATCACACCGGAAGGAAAATATCATTTAGTATTGCGTTAATTATAAATCATTGATCCCTACCCTACCCTGTCAGACTTTTGTATTCAAGCTGTATAGAATTGTATTATACATTTGTTTATTAAAAAATTAAAAATATTTTAAAATCTATGTTACATGGTTTGATTTGGTTCTCTTAGGATAGGTTACTACCGTGCTTGAATTAGTATACATACTCTGTTATGTATGGCAACATAACAGCGGCAATTGCATGGAGCATTCGTCGGCACTTCAGTCACAAATTTATGGCGCTTCTCCTAGAAGCGAGGAGCCTCAGGAGGAGGGGTGGAACAAATAACAGACTCTTCAAAAAGCGGATCTGAGGAAGACTCAAAAATTTATGGCTCATTGGGATTAAAATTTGGGATGTCCGTTTTGTTAGCCGAGTGTTCAAATTTAGGACTTAGGGCGTCCGTGAAGGCGCTTCACGAGTTTTTACTTGGCAGGGTTGTTGCTAGAACAGGACGCAACGCCGCAGGGAGTCTAGGGCTCTAGGCCTCTAGAGAGGATTTTGCCCGATTTGGTAGCAATGGTAGGAGTAGGACTGTAGGACCGTAGGGGGGCGGTAGGGCTAATATATAAATATGTGCATGATGTGGCCCAGTGATTAAAGTTCAGAGTACCAACATAACAACATTGGCGCATCGAGGTGCGGCTTCGATCCCAGCTCTGTGCGCCAGTTTCTGGTCTGAATCGGCGAGGAGGCCGTGCGGTTAAGGGGAGCGTCTACCCTAAAATTGAAAATTTTCACTTTTTCGGTTTTTATACTCATTTTAAAGCTGACATTCTGCCCTATCCAACGGTACCACTGCCATATCTGTACGTTGATTAATGATTTCACGACATTTCATGAAAGGGGGGCGGGTGGGGGAGTTCTACTATTTTTTGATTTGACATATGTGTACCAAGTTTCAAAGTGATCCGTCTGTAAATAGCCGAGATAATTTTTGGGGTAGACGCTCCCCTTAAGCACAGCAGAATTGTAGCAGTGAGTTGCAAGTTCGAGACCGCAAAATGCTGTGAATGTTCTGCGATGTTGAGAATCGGTGGCGACAGGCCTATGATGAGTATAGGCGCCATGGCCCATAGGCCATAGTGACAAACCAGAGATTTTTTAGAATCAGTTAATTTTTAATTTCTCATTTACTCAAGCTTTGAACCAATTTTTTATGTATGATAATGCTGGTAGTGGTATCCATGATACTTTGCTTGTCTACTTATAGGACTCAAAAATGAACTTGAGGCAAAGTTGAGGGAGAGTCTAAAAAACTCTCTGCTTTGCTACTATGCCTATGGCCTAATAAACGCTGAAACTGCTATTATTATTAGCTATGTGCACTAGAGTGACTAGACTACTAGTACTAGTCAGCATAGTAACAAACCAGAAATTTTTTAGAATCAGTTCATTTCTAATTTCCTCATTTATCCAAGATTTAAACCAATTTCTTATGTATGATGATGCTGGTATCCAGGATACTTTACTGGTCTACTTATACTTATAGGACTCAAAAATGAACTTGAGGGAGAGTCTAAAAAACTCTCTGCTTTGCCACTATGCTGAGTAGTCAGTAGTCAGTGGCACTCAGTGGATCAGTGCAAAGTTTGTAGACTCAGCAGTGAGCAGTCAGCAGTGCACATTATCATGCAGCAGAGTTTGAATCACTAACGAGGGGAACTATGGAAACTGGAACAGCCTCGGTGTGAGACGGTGTCCCTGATCATCTGATGACATCGTTGGCAACTTGGCAGTGCCAACTTACCAAGTGTCAGGCTCAGTTGCTAAAGTAGGGCATTCCAGCTCAAGGTAGGGTAAACACACCATATTCTGACTGTCTGACACCCATGGTGCCAATCCATAGGTTATTCAAAAGAACCTGTTCTTATGTCATTTTGAACCGATCAACACTTCTTTATGGACCGATCGTAAAACACACCTTCAC